>NC_134407.1:123741782-124041782 GCF_038048845.1 Mixophyes fleayi | reverse complement strand
CCACAGTGCAATTTATGCTACACAATAATGTCTCCAAGTCACATTAGACCACACAGTAATGTCCCCAAATCACATTAGGCCACACAGTAGTGTCCCCAAGTCACATTAGGCCACACAGTAGTGTCCCCAAGTCATATTAGGCCACACAGTAGTGTCCCCAAGTCACATTAGGCCACACAGTAATGTCCCCAAGTCACATTAGGCCACACAGTAATGTCCCCAAGTCACATTAGGCCACACAGTAGTGTCCCCAAGTCACTTTAAGCCACACAGTAATGTCCCCAAGTCACATAAGGCCACACAGCAATGCCCCCAAGTCACATTAGGCCACACAGTAATGTCCCCAAGTCACATTAGGCCACACAGTAGTCCCCAATTCACATTAGGCCACAGAGTAATGTCCCCAAGTCACATTAGGCCACACAGTAGTGTCCCCAAGTCACATTAGGCCACAAACATCTCATGCCCCCCTCAGGTTAAAAGGGAACATCAAGTTCGAAGTAAATAAGCAAAAAACACAAAAAAAATTACAATAAAATAAAGCAAACTTTACTTACATATGTTCCACTCCTCTCCTCTCTGTGATCGCTGGGCAGGCTCCTAGCTGCTACTGTATGCTGCCAATGTGGTAACGTCATTACTTGACGTCTGCGACTCTTAAAGGGGAGGGTCTAATTAAAGGTGCAGGTGTCATCTTTAACAGCGGTGAGACTCGCACGCTACACATTTTGGGATGGGGGGGGCCCGTGGATTAAAAACTCGTGGCCAGGGTGGGCTCCGCCCACACAGAAAAGGGTGTGTGGTCCTAAGGCATCGGATTCTCCCGGTATTCCTGTGAGCCAGTCCGACACTGTGCCTGTGTTTGGTGCATATCACTGTCCCGAAAGAGATATTTCCAAACGCTTCAACTTTTTCTACCCATCATAATTTGATACAAGGTGCTCATCTGTATCCATGCCTCTGGGGCTCTCTTATATACAAGCACCATCTGGGGAATACAGAGAAGTTTAACATAATCAAAGGAACACTGATTTAGTTTCAGTTTGAAAGTATTAACCCCTAGCTGTATGCAGCTCCTCTGAGCGATATCAAGCTATTACTAGGAATTCATTCACAAACACATATTTGCAGTTTTATATGCCTAGAAATTAGCTTGCACATGACAATGAATAACAGGAAATAAGAGCCTCCCACAATGCCCTGTGTGAGGGATGTCACTTCCTCCTAGCCCCAGCAGATCATACATTTACATCCTCCCTCATAAGATGGATGGCCTAATGGGCAAAGGAGGTAGCAAGGGAAGGATGGGTGAGTCACAAAGTCCTGGACCTTGGGATTGGGTATGAATACCCTGTCAGATCTCGTGATGAATGCAGGTGTCAATGGTGATGGGTGATTCATGGGTTTATCAAAGCATTCAGGTGGACCTGGTGACATTCTTGAGTCTAAAAGTACAACTGTAGTTTCTGTAGCTAATGATCTCTGCAGCATGAAATTTAGAGGATTACTGGTAGTGGATGTCCCTGGCAGAAGGGGTGGCTGTTCACTTACACTTAACAGATGTCGGCCATTGCGCTCATATAGGGTGTTCCTAACTTGAACAACATAGCTGTTTGGTCTATCGGATTTATTCTGGACAATAGTCGACTTGTCATACCTGCAAGGAGTCTGCATCCAAACAGTTTGTCCAGTAATGAGGGAGGGCAGCAGGTGTATAGACGTGTCATACCATACCATACCAGACAGCTTTTTCCTGGTGAGTGTCACTTGCATTTGTGTTTTAAGTTTTTGTTGTAGTAACTGTTTTGTCATGGTTATGAGTGGCATGATAGCAAGGGGAAGGTAGAGCCTGTGTGACAAATGTCACTTCTTACTAGCCCCTGCAGCTCATAGCCCAAAATCCAGATATAATTACTATTTTCTACAGATAATGGCTATCACATCTCACCATCCAGCTTCTACATGAACATCTATGTTCTTGTAAAAGTGCATCCATTGTGTCTGTTTATATTGTGTAGTGAACATATGGTACCCTGATTTGTTCAAGAAAGTGACCTGCTTTTTGTGGTAAAAAGTGACCACAAACACATGCATTACTGAAAACTAGAGATGCTCAGGCTCAGTTTTCCAAAAACCATGCCCACCCGAACATTGCCGATCCGAGTACCGAGCTGAGCAGGCTCAATACTTTTGCGTGTCCTCCGAACTGAAAACGAGGCAAAACATCATCGTTGTGTTGTAGGGTCTCGTGAGTTTTGGATTCTATAAGTGCCGTCCAATACGGAGATCCGGCGCCATTTCACAGACAAAGAAGGGTTAGCAGCATTCTTGGCAGTCTCCAGGGCAATTGGGCAGAGTCATTGCTGAAACAGAAAAAATAGGGATGGCAGTGTTCTTAAATGTCTCCAGTGACATTGCTCTGTGCCATAGCTCATACAGAAACACGAGAGGTGGCAGTGTTCTTGGCAGTCTACAGTGTCACTGTCATAGCTCAGTGTCATTACTGAAAGGGAAACAATAGGGGTGACAGTGTTCTTAAAAGTCTTAGTGACATTGCTGTGTGCCATGGCTCACACAGAAACAGAAGAGGTGACAGTGTTCTTGGCAGTCTACAGTGTCAGTGCCATTGCTCAGCATCATTACTGAAATGGAAACAATAGGGGTGACAGTGTTCTTAAAAGTCTTCAGTGACATTGCTCTGTGCCATGGCTCACACAGAAACAGAAGAAGTGGCAGTTTTCTTGGCAGTCTACAGTGTCAGTGCCATTACTCAGCGTCATTGCTGAAAGGGAAACAATAGGGGTGACAGTGTTCTTAAAAGTCTCCAGTGACATTGCTTTGTGCCATGGCTCACACAGAAACAGGGGGGGTGGCAGTGTTCTTGGCAGTCTACAGTCTCCAGTCACATTGATCTGTGACATCAATATGGATTCACATCAGTCCACAGAAGACCAGGAGCACCAAGCAGCTGCTGGCACCAGTTATCATGATAATACTAATCCATCTACATCATCAGCTAAAGCCTATGTTCAAGTGCTTAGTGGTTTTAAGTCAGGGAAACAAAAATGTAAAAACAAAGAGGTTTACCTTTTTAAAGAAACAAACACCTCTCTAATAAAGGTGAAAGTTTACTGTAGAAAAACATAACATTGCCAACATGCCATTCTACCCAAAATTTTAACAACCATACCAGCTTCAGCTAGATCCCTTCTCTCACCTAGATTCCATCACCTGTGATCTAAACCCACAACACCGTCTTCATCAATATACTCACTAGTGATCGGAATTAGTCCTGCATCCAAGTTGCTAAGGCTAGATGACTCCTCCCCTATCCAGGATTCCTCTGAAGAATCCTTGAGCGTTAGTCCTGCTGCAGCTACTGCTGGGGGTGGATCTTCATCCCAGAAGCAGACCAAAAAGAACACTACTAGTATCCTACAACAATTGACTGTTAAACAATCCTTTGCAAGAGGAAGCAAGTATGAAAGCTGTCACCCAGTCGCAAAGCGGATCACAGAAGCTATAGCGACTATGCTAGTATTATATCTGCATCCAATATCCACTGTTAATGCAGCTAGTTTTAGACAGTTAATTGAGGTCATGTGTCCCCGTTACCAAATTCCAACACAACACCATTTTACTAGAAAAGCAAATCCTCATCTCTAACAAAAGGTTAGTAAACATATAATTCTACCCACTGTACACTGATCTGAGCAAACTAAAGATTATATGACTGTGACAGCCCACTGGGTTGATGAATCGCCCTCAACAGCAGGAACAGCAGCAGCATGTACCCAACTACATCAGATTTTTAGAGGCAGGCTACTCTGTGTATCACCGGATTCACTAAGAGGCATACCCCTGACAAACTGTTAGAAAACCTAAGGGATGTCATTGCAACATGGCTTATCCCACTTGGACTCTCCTCAGGATATGTCATTTCTGATAGCGCCACCAATATTGTCAGAGTGTTACGGCTGGGTGAATTTCATCACATTCCCTGTTTTGCTCACATAGTCAACTGCAGAGACTTTTGAAAAATGACCGGGGGTGATTGCACCAGCTACAAGAACAATTTAATTTGGCCTGCATTGAGAAAGGAGAAGTTAGTCCAGCGCAATGGAGAATACTTTCCATTTTGTGTAAACCATTCGAAGTAGTGACCTGTGAAGTAAGTTCAGACACTGCTAGCTTTAGCCAAGTTATTCCCTTTGTCAGACATTTGGAAAAGCAGCTTGAGAAACTGAAGGAGCAATTACGCTAAGTATGTCGGACTTGTAGATCAAGTACTTTATTTGCTTCGCCAAGATCCAAGGGTCATCAAAATCTTGAAATTGGATCACTACATTTTGGTGACTGTGCTTGATCCTAGGTTTAAATGCTATGTCTTCTCTTTGCTTCCAACTGAGCCAGATCTTGCGATGAGCAAGTTGACAGTTCAAGTGGTACGTGACACGGCGGCGTCTCATTCAGTTTCTCAAGCAACTGCTGCTAGGAAAAAACTTAGTGTGACAAAACGATTGTGATAATACTGTAACCTTCCTGTTCTTCACTTCTCACATAATGTGGATTATAGCAAGTACTTTTTATAGCCCTTGCTTTTATTCCCCAGCTCAACAGACTACAATTGCAGTGTCTAATCACATGTGGATAAGGAGAGATTGTAGCTCACTGTAAATATGTATATTGTTTATTATATATAGGTGATGGGACATTGAGGCTGTTATTCATTGTCCAGGGGGTTATGGGTAGGGATCAGGTTGCAAGATACTAGAGGAAGAAAACTAATTAGTGTATATGGTGGCTTAGTGGTTAGCACTTCTGCCTCACAGCACTGGGGTCTTGAGTTCAATTCCCGGCCATGGCCTTATCTGTGTGGAGTTTGTATGTTCTCCCTGTGTTTGCGTGGGTTTCCTCCGGGTGCTCTGGTTTCCTCCCACACTCCAAAAACATACTAGTAGGTTAATTGGCTGCTAACAAAAAAATTGACCCTAGTTGTGTGTGTGTGTTAGGAAATTTAGACTGTAAGCTCCAATGGGGCAGGGACTGATGTGACTGAGTTCTCTGTACAGCACTGCGGAATCAGTGGCGCAATATAAATAAATGGTGATGATGATGATGATGATGTATATTGTTCTGAGAAGATTAGTCCAGACAGGCCATCTACTAGGGGAGGGGATATTCATTCTGAGAATTGATTCATGGAAGGTGCAGAAAAAGGTAAGTTTTCGTTCTCTACCAATGGACTACAGCTTCAGCTAAGAGAAGAGCTCCATGGATCTTTAAGTCAGGACATCCAGGTGACTGTAGCTCCTTAAGCTAGTGGGGTAAGGGACAGATGATGTGGTAAACCTGCCTGGCATTTATTTACTGTGTGTATATAATAATCTAGTGATTGTTTTTATTACAATAAATGTACTGTTGTACCTTTTTAACTGCATTTGCCTGAGTGGCTAATAAGAACCTTAGAAGGTACTGGGTAGCCTTCCCTGGCTTAGGAAGGCACCCGTGGGTCCTTAGCTAGCATGAAGTGGGTAGTATTGGGCCAGATAAACCCGGTATCTTCCCATTTAGCTTTCCCTAGAGATTTAGGGATGATGCAGATGACTGAGAAAAAGTTTTCAGAACAACCGGGAACTTTGTCAGCGATCGGCGTAGGAGGCTACTTCCTAAAAATGTGGAGGTGATGTTCCTATAAATGAACTACATATTCCACAAAGAAAAGGCAATTACAACAAAGTACAGACACTTATGTAATGGTGGATTCCAGGGGGGGGGGTGAATTATTATTGTGTGAGGATGATGTACACACTGTTGAGAGTGAGGTTGAGGCTGAGGAAGATGACAATAACATCTTGTCACTGTGAGTTTATTATCAACACTTTTAGTTTAGGTGCCTTATAGCCATTGTTAGCTTGTTTTGTGGGGGCCTAAACAAACCAAGCACTTCAACCACAAATGTTGCACTCCTTGTCGCTAAAGTGCTTGGTTTGTTAAAGTGTGCATGTCTTTTTTAAGATCCAACATAAGGGTGGGTGGGAGGACCCAATGACAATTCCATCTTGCACCACTTTTCTTTTTTGCCCCAGCTGTGTGGCATTGCTTTCTAGGTGTGCTATGAACTGCCTTGTGTTCGTGCCGTTGCGCTGTCAATTAGATTCCAGCACCTAGAAGAAGAATACAATTTGTCCTGCCACCAACTGAAGCAAGAGGTGGTAACAAAGTGGAGTTCCATCCTTTATATGCTTCTGAGATGGAGGAACAGCGAAAAGCCATCTGTCTTAGAGTTCACTGGTTTGTTAAACTGTACCTGCTACCCATCCTGTTTCTGCGTGAGTTTGTTAAACCTTTTTAACATATTTCCCAAGGACAATTCCATCTTTCACTGTTTGACATTTTAGCCTTGGTCTATCAGCTTGTGTAACAGTGGACAATTCAGGTGTCAACAGTATTATTAGGTTGCCAAATCACATGATGGACAGTAGGTAGACTATTCAAAGGTGGACAGTATTATTATAGGGCTAGGGATATGGTTAAGGACAGGTCTAGGGACAGAAATAGGGACAGGTCTAGGAATAGGGATAGGACAGGTCTTGGGACAGGGACATGGTTAGAGACAGGTCAAGGGATATGGACAGGGTTAAAGTTAGGGATAATACTGTCTACATTTGAATTGTCAACCTAATAAATACTGTCTACATTGCAATTGATGTCCTAATAATACTGTTGATGTCATTATATTGTCAACTTTATAACCTTGTCTACTCTGCTGGCCATTAATCATATTATGTCAATCCAACATAAGGGTGGGTGGGAGTTCCAAAGGACAAATCCATCTTGCACCACTTTTCTTTTCTGCCATTGCTGTGTGTTTAATGTTTCTTAAATGTGCTATGAACTGCTGTGTGTTTGTGCCGTTACTAATCGACAGAGCAACCAGGCAGCTTGCTGCAGTCTTAGAGCTCATTGACAGCACTGTTAGCTTAGCTGTCTTAAGCACATTGTTAGTTTGTTTTTTGGGAGCCCAAACAAACCAAGCACTTCAGCCACAAAACTGGCACTACTTGTTGATGAAGTGCTTGGTATGTTAAAGTGTGCATGTCCTTTTTAAGATCCAACATAAGGGTGGGTGAGAAGGCCCAAGGACAATCAAATCTTGCACCACTTTTCTATTGAGCTATCTCTGTGTTGCATTGTTTCCTAGATGTGCTATAAACTGTTGTGGGCTTTGCAAAACTTAGCTTTTCCAAGAGACCCATTGGTGATGCAGATGAGTCAGCACAACATTTTGACATCTGGTCTGGTCTAAAAGAATTGGCCAAAATTAGTGACACCTCTGCCGTTACGCCACCTGATCCTGCTATCAACATCCAAAGAATGGTGGAGGATTATTTTAATGACAAATGTCAGACAGTCTCTTTACATACTGGGAGGAAAAAAGGCAATTTGGAGATCCATGTACAAACTCGCTTTGCACTGCCTAAGCTGACCACCCTCCAGTGTGTACTCAAAAATAGTTTTGAGCACAGCCGGGAACCTTGTCAGCAATCGGTGTAGGAGGCTACTTCCTAAAAATGTGGAAAAGATGATGTTCATCAAAATGAACTACAAATTCCACAAGGAAGGACTTTACCACCAATTACATTAACACTTCTGTAATGGTGGATTCCTGTGGGGATGAATTAATATTGTGTGAGGATGATGTGCACATCAATGAGGGTGAGGATAATGACAAAAAACACCTTGCTACTGTAGAGTTCATTGACAGCACTGTTGGGCAGCTAAGCTATTGGCAGCTTGTTTTGTGGGTGCCCAAAAAAACCAAACATTGCAGCCACAAAAGTGGCATTCCATGTCGCTGGATTGCTTGGGTTATTAAATTGTGCATGTTGTTTTTAATATCTAACATAAGGGTGGGTAGGTGAATGGCACCACTTTTCTTTTCTGCCACTGCTGTGTGACAATGATTCCTACACGTGCTATGAACTGCCGTGTGTTTGTGCCGTTGCTCTGGCGATTAGTAACCAGCCAGCTTGCTGCAGTCTTTGGCCGAAAGTGGATGAAAACGATATTGTGAGATGTTCAAAATTGTGGAAATGACTAGAAATTAGTGTTATTGAAATTCATTATAATGTTGATGTTGTTGTCATCATCCTCACCCTCATCAGTGTGTACATCATCCTCACACAATAATAATTCTTTCCCGCTGGAATCCACCATTACAGAAGTCTCTGTACTTTGATGTAATTGCTGGTAAAGGCCTTACTCATGGAATTTGTAGTTCATTTTGATGAACATCATGTTTTATAACATGCTAGTAGATTAATTGGCTGCTATAAAAAAAAAAAATTGACCCTAGTCTCTCTCTCTCTATCTCTTTTTCTCTGTCTGTTTGTATGTTAGAAAATTTAGACTGTAAGCTCCAATGGGGCAGGGACTGATTTGAATGAGTTTTCTGTACAGAGCTGTGGAATCAGTGGCACTATATAAATAAATGATGATGATGTGGGCAGCATGGAATCCATCATACCGGAATACGATAACAGAGATTTAAACCAATATATAGATGCAGTTGAGGAGACCGTACTTAAGTTAAAATGTGATCCACCAGATGAGATCCCGTATTTAACAGAGCTTGTACACAAGAGATATACTGCACTTCAGAAGAATAATACAGAAGAGGCACTGAGGCAGGATGATAAATATGTCCAGTTTAAAGAACAGCAAAGAGACCTGAGAAAACAAATGGGTGTGTCACCGGCCCCTGCAGAGAAAGCTTTGGAAGATGAAGACGAGAAGATCGCCGTCACCCAGAGCACTGCAAATTTTACTTGTCCTATAACACATTTGGAAATGGACCCAGTGTGTGGTCACACGTACAAGATATGAGCAATTAAAATAATGATTGAAAACAAACTTCAGAAGGCTAAATCCGCCAGGTCTCCAAAAATTGGCTGTGATCACTCTAACATGAGTATATTGGATCTTGTTCCAGACAATGCACTAAAAGGAGCCATTGGCATTCACAGCAATAAGCAAGGTCATAAATAAGCTTCGAATCGGCCCCAATCCCCCAAAAATTTAAATATAGCTAGGCACCTTTGACGCAAAGTGCAGATTACAAACACTTTGGGCTAGATTTACTAAGCTGCGGATTTGAAAGAGTGGGGATGTTGCCTATAGCAACCAATCAGACTCTAGCTGTCATTTTGTAGAAAGTACTAAATAAATGAAAGCTAGAATCTGATTGGTTGCTATAGGCAACATCCCCACTTTTTCAAACCCGCAGTTTAGTAAATCTAGCCCTTTGTGCAATACTGATGAAACAGCAGCAAAGTGGAAGGTTTGAGTAATACATATACAAGTCTATTTAGTGCTTACATTACTTCTGCAAGAAACATTGTTCTTTGTTAATATAACTCTTGTCTTTATACTGTTATAAAAATAAATAAATAATAATAAAAAAAAATCTCCACCATTCTTTGGATGTTGATAGTATGATCAGGTGGCGTTACGGCAGAGGTGGCAGGATTCTTGGGCAATTCTTTTACACCAGACCAGATGTCAAAATGTTCTGCTGAATCACCTGCATCATCCCTGGGTCTCTTGGAAAAGTTTAGTTTTTTCCTAATTGCAGTAGTCTGAGAAACTAAAGGAGGGGATGCTGTTGGATCACATACCACTTCAGCTGTCAACTTGGTCACCAGGAGCTTATTGCATCTTTTGTGATCTGGGATAGTTGGAAACAAAGAGAAGACATAGCTCTTAAACCTGGGATCAAGCATAGTCGCCAAAATGTAGTGATCCAATTTCAAGATGTTGAAAACTCTTCGATCCAGGCAAAGCAATTAAAGTACTTGATTTACAAGTCCAACATACTTAGCGTAATTGCTTTGTTTCATCTCCTCCTTCAATTTTTTAAGATGCTTTTCCAAAAGTTGAATTCGGGGAATCACTTTTCTCAAGCTAGCAGTGTCTGAACTCACTTCACAGGTGACTACTTTGAATCGTTTCAACACCTTGCACAACATGGAAAGTATTCTCCACTGCGCTGAACTAAACTACATTCCCCCCTCCTTTCCCAATGTCATGGCTTGTGGTGTAAGCATGGATGACTTTTCGTTGTTCCTCCATCCTCACAAGCATATAAAGTGTGGATTTCCACCTCTTGCTTCAGTTTGTGGCAGAGCAAAATAAATTGTTCTTGCGGCTGCTGCAATTTCCTACATGCTGTTGCAGAATGCAGGAAATTTTTTGGGCCACAGACAGCATCTCTTGCACGTCCATCATTTTTTCAAAAGCTCTGTACCACCAAGTTGATTGGGTGAACAAAACAGGGAATGTGATGGATTTCATCCAGCTGTAATGCTTTCACAGTATAGGTGGCGTTATCAGAAATTACATATCCTTAGGAGAGTCCAAACAGGATAAGCCATGTTGCAAAGACATGCAGTAGCCTGAGAAACTGAACTTCTACAGCTACAGAAATTGAAGTTGGAGATGAAACAAGGCAATTCTGCTATGTTGGACTTGTAAATCAAGTACTTTATTCGCTACACCAGGATCCGAGAGTTATCAACATCTTGAAACCGGATCACTACATTTTGGCAACTGTGCATGATCCTAGGTTTAAGAGCTATGTTTTCTCTTTCTTCCCAATTGATCCAGGTCTCAAGAGATGCAATGAGCTCCTGGTCAGCAAGCTGACAGCTCAAGTGGTACATGACACGACGAAGTCTCCTTACTCAGTTTCTTTGGCAACTGCTGCTAGGAAACAACTTAGCTTTTCCAAGACCCAGCGGTGATGCAGATGAGTCAGCACACATTTTGATATTTGGTCTGGTCTAAAAAGAATTGCCCAAAAATTGTGACAACTCTGTCGCAAAATGAACTCCAATTCCACAAGGAAGGCCTTTACCAGCAATTACATCAAAGTACAGAGACTTCTGTAATGGTGGATTCCAGCGGGGATGAATTAGTATTGTGTGAGGATGATGTACACACTGATGAGGGTGAGGATGATGACCATGTAGCTTGCAGGTGCTGGGATCTAGCTGAGAGAAGGGAGCTAGCTGATGCTAGCATGCTTGTTAATATTTTGGGTAGAATAGCATGTTGGCAATTTTATGTTTATCTACAGTAAACTTTCACCTTTATTAGAGAGGTGTTTTTTTCTTTAGCAAGGTAAGTTGTTTTTTTTTACATTTTTGTTTCCCTGACTTAAAACCACTATGCACCTGAACATAGGCTTTAGCCGGCGGTTCCCAAACTGTGCGCCGCGGCTCCCAGGGGTGCAGCGGCGCTGTCACTGGGGTGCCGCGGGCCAGACATAAAAAAAAACAACACAGAAACTTACCAATCCGTCGGGCGCCGGGACCCAGCAGCCTCCTCTCTCCCACAGCTGTCACTGAATATCGACGTCAGTAACAAGCTGCAGGAGAGAGGAGGCTGCTGGGTCCTGGCACCCGACGGATTGGTAAGTTTCTGTGTTTTTTTTTTTATGACTGGCGCCTGGCGCGGGGCAGAGTGAGAGGGATCGTGGCAGAGGAGGGGGACAGAGGATGGTGACAGAGGATGGTGAGAGGGGGACAGAGGATGGTGACAGCGGGACAGAGGAGGGGCACACAGGATGGTGAGAGGGGGACAGAGGATGGTGACAGCGGGACAGAGGAGGAGAGCAGAGGATGGTGATAGCGGGGCAGAGGAGGAGAGCAGAGGATGGTAACAGCGGGACAGAGGTTGGTGACAGAGGATGGTGACAGCAAGACAGAGCAGGAGAGCAGAGGATGGTGACAGTGGGACAGAGGTTGGTGACAGCGGGACAGAGGAGGAGAGCAGAGGATGGTGACAGTGGGACAGTGGTTGGTGACAGAGGATGGTGACAGCGGGACAGAGGAGGAGAGCAGAGGATGGTGACAGTGGGACAGAGGTTGGTGACAGAGGATGGTGGCAGAGGAGGAGAGCAGAGGATGGTGACAGCGGGACAGAGGTTGGTGACAGAGGATGGTGACAGCGGGACAGAGGAGGAGAGCAGAGGATGGTGACAGTGGGACAGAGGAGGGGGACAGGATGGTGACAGCGGGACAGAGGAGGGGGACAGAGGAGGGGGACAGAGGATGGTGACAGCAGGACAGAGGAGGAGAGCAGAGGATGGTGACAGCGGGGCAGAGGAGGGGGACAGAGAGCAGAGGATGGTGACAGCAGGGCAGAGGAGGGGGACAGAGAGCAGATGAGGGGGACAGAGGGGCAGAGAAGGGGGACAGAGAGCAGAGGAGGGGCACAGTGGGGCAGAGGAGGGGCACAGCGGGGCAGAGGAGGGGGACACAGCGTGAGAGGGGCAGTGGAGGGGGACACAGCGTGAGAGGGCAGAGGGGGCAGTGTGAGAGAGGGCAGTGTATCTGGATGCAGAGGGGGCAGTGTGTCTGGATGCAGAGGGGGCATTTTTGCATACAACTAAATAAGTATTTCTGTCCTGACCTAAATACTTATTACAATTTTTTGACCCAACTACTTCTAAAACAGGACTGCTCAATAGTTATTTTGGAGGGGTGCCTTGAAAAAATTTGGAGACTCTAAGGGTGCCGCGAACTGCAAAAGTTTGGGAACCACTGGCTTTAGCAGATGACGTAGAGGTATTGGTATCATCATGATGACTGGTGCCAGCAGCTGCCTGGTGCTCCTGGTCTTCTGTGGACTGATGTGAATCCATATAGATGGCACAGAGCAATGTGACTGGAGACCTGAGAGTGACAAGAACAATGTTACTGGAGCCTAGAGAGTGACAAGAACACTGCCACCCCTCCTGTTTCTGTATGAGCAATAGCACAGAGCAATGTAACTGGAGACTTTTAAGAAAACTGCCACCCTTATTATTTCTGTTTCAGCACTGGCATTGAGCAATGGCACATAGACTGTAGACTGGCATGAACACTGCCACCTCTAATGTCTCTTTGTGAGCTAGGGCACAGTACAATGTTGCTGGAGAGTTTTAAGAACTTTGCAACCCTATTATTTCTGTTTCAGCACTGACAATGAGCAATGGCACGTAGATTGTAGACTGGCAAGAACACTGCCACCTCTCCTGTTTCTGTGTGAGCTATGGCACAGTGCAATGTGACTGGAGACTTTTAAGAACACTGCCAGCCCTATTATTTCGGTTTCAGCACTGAACATTGCCACCTCTCCCATTTCAGTGTGAGGTATGGCACAGTAAAATGTCACTGGAGACATTTAAGAACACTGCCAGCTCTATTATTACTGTTTCAGCACTGAACATTGCCACCTCTCCTGTTTCTGTGTGAGCTATGGCACAGTACAAAGTCACTGGAGACTTTTAAGAACACTGTCAGCCCTATTTTTTTTGTTTCAGCACTGAACACTGCCACCTCTCCTCTTTCAGTGCTAGGTATGGCACAGTACAATGTCACTGGAGTCTTTTAAGAACACTGCCAGCCCTCCTCTTTCTCTTAATGACACTGCCCAACTGCACTGGAGACTGCCAAGCACCCTGCTACCCCTTCTGTGTCTCTCTGTGAAATGGCGCTGGATCTCCGTGGAGGGCACTACTTATAGAACCCAAGACTCGCAAGATCCGATGATGCAACAATGGCATTTTCCCTCGTTTTCGGTTCCGAGGACGCGCAAAAATATCAAGCCGGGTCGGCTCGGTACTTGGATCTGCAATGTTCAGGTGGCCTCGGTTTTTGTGCAATATGTGATACAGATTAACGTTACAGACTCAAACATTGAGATACCTGAAATAGATCAGTTGTCCTTTTCCTCACCAGTAAGTAGCCAAGTGTTGTTAGACTAGGGCTGTGTAAAGCGCCTTGGCATATTTTTTTATGGGGCAGTTGAAACACTTGTGGAATTACACTTTTAGCCCCTGTAACAAAGGCTTGCATATGGTCTAGGAATGCCCTATTTGTAACATTTTCGACCACTGTGGATGATATATTTAATTAAGCATAGCTTGCATGAAGTCATCCCAACTGTGCAGCATCTTTTGCTTTGATACCCTGTGGCCTTATGTGATGTTGAATAGATGTTGTAACCTAGCACAACATTGTCTTTTTAAGGTATCCCCTAAATCCCCTTTAGCTTTCCAGGATGAAAGAGCTGGACATTTTACTCACTGTTCTTTCTAAACCTGAATTATTCAAAACCTTATGATAAACTGTATCAGATTCAACAGGTTGTTCAGAGGGAGTTTTTGATGAGTAGTTGGTGTTTCAATTTCAGATATTAGTAGTGTTAATGTTGACAGCTCCCTATCAGTCTGCTTCAGAGTCAGATTGGCCCACCAGAAACATCCAGAAAATTCTTGGTGGGCCTCACTCCCTGACTCCCTGTACTCGTGTGCGTCGCGGATATCATCTAATGATGTTGCAATGCTGTGACAGAGAAGCCAGGAGCCAGCCACGAGAAGAAGAAATTTGTTATCTTGATACGCAATGGGTTTGAATGAAAAGCGGCAGCCGCATAGTGTCTCCACTGAATATCCACTGAACTGGACATTCCATTCCTGCTGTTCTAGACCCTTCATTCCACGATCAGGAATTGCACTATGCTTCACCCCTTTCTTCACTCTGCCCCCCCCCCCCTCTCTAGAGTCTAAGCTATTGTGGACAGGGTCCTCTCTTTCCTCTGTCTCATGTCTATTCACTATCTGTCTACCACAATGGTCCCTTGTCATGTCTGTTTCTAAATATTAATGTATGCTGTGAGGAAACCAAGAATCAAGGGAATGGACTTTTATAGCCCTTGTCCCACTCCTCCACTACCATTGGACTGCAATTTAAATGGTGCCTCTAAGTAAAGGACTTTTGGCACTACTAGTGCTGACGTTATCCAGTGGTACTTGTGTTTTAAAGTTGTATCAATGTTCTATATATATAGGGTGGAGCAGCCCTGGTCCACGCGGCAGATATAGCAAGGTGGCTGGTTCCTCGGGAGGAGCCAGCCACCAGGAAGCCAGTGAGTGTTGGGGCCGGCAACTAATATGCTAAGGCCAACCCCATTAGCTTGGCTGCATAGACTGCCGGCATGGCAGTCGGGTCCCGTAACAACGGAGCAAACTAATGGACAATCTGCCTGTGCTTGGGCCAGTCCCTACACTGGTCCATCTAACCATCGGCCCTTCTGGCATTTGCCAGAAGTGTCAGATGGCCAGTCTGCCCCTGATTGTTATACAGTACCCTGGATTGGATTCCTAGACACCTTCTCCACAGGTGGTCAAAGTTCCCCAACCACCAGGGGGGAGGACACTCAGGGTTAAGTCTAATCATTTTTCCACCTATCACAAGCTGCCTACCGCCCCTAATCCACCCACCACTAGCCCCACCACTGTGGGAATATTGAAGGGGGTATACCTGTGTTTTTGACTGTTTGGAGGTGTAGTGGATTAGAGACTAGGAACTGTACATCCGTCACATGTGCATGCTGTGTACGTGGATTAGTGACTAGAAACTGCGCTTCTGTCTGGTGAGTGTATGCATTTTGGTTGCAACAATCTGCCTAGGTTATTTCAAAGAACCCAGTAGGACGTGTAGTACTCACATATGTCTTACAATTTGTCCTGTTAATTGAATTCATGCATTAATCTGTCTTCTCAACTGTACCCACGCACCTGTATTATAGTTACTGTTTTCATGTATGTAATTTATGTCAGTCACTACAGAATCTGGGGTGGTAGCAGTGGAAGTGAATATGAAGGCAGAATTTCAACACCTCAGCAGTTGTACCAAAAAGAACTCAATCATTGATACAGGGCCTCCACCTGTCAAAGCATGCATTTGAACTGTTAGCATCCTGACTAAAAGAAAAGCAAGAAACTATATAACAGCTTATCAGACAAAAGAGGCGGGATTTCTTCCTTACTTCAGCAAAGATGAAGAACTTGTATACTGCAATGTTAATAACTGGACTTCTTCTTCAAATGATAATGGAATATCGACAAGGAGATTGGCGGCTTTTTATAGCCAGCTCAACAGAAGCTTGGAATATGTTTTATTGCGCAATGGTAACCGACATGCATTTTTCCAATTGCTCACTCAACAATATTTAAAGAAGAATATGAGAATTTTAAAATGGTATTGCAGAAGCTCTGCTATCATGAGCACCAGTTGTGTATTTGTGTTAATCTAAAGATGGTAAAATAATTGCTTGTGCAGCAAAGTGGGTATACGAAGTGCCCTTAAACATCTGCTTTGGGGATAACAGAGAAAAGCAAGATCATTGGAAAAAAGTGACCTTCACGAAAGAACATGCCTGTAGGTGCAACAAACATCATTAATGAATCATTGGTTGACAGGGAAAAAAATCATTCTCCCACCACTCCATATCAAGCTGGGACTAATAAAATAATTTGTTAATGCCTTGCACAAACATGGTGATTGCTGGACATACATTTCTACATCATTCCCTGGACAAAGTATAGGAAAACTAAAAGCTGGAATCTTTGATGGCGCTGAAAATTATAAACTTATCAAGGATTCTAATTTCACAAACTTTATGATTGGTGTTAAAGCTTCTGCCTGGTGCAGTTATGTCTCAGTTGTCAAGAACTGCTTGTGTAACCACAAAGCAGACAATTATGAAGAACTGTTGCAAAACATGCTCACAAACTTTTGGGTACTAATATGGGCATAAAGGTACACTTTGTCCATAGCCACTTACACAGATTTCAGGACAATCTTGGTGATTTTAGTGAGGAACAAAGGGAGAGATTTCATCTAGATATAAAGGTGATAGTGGAAAGGTATAAAGGCAGATGGGACAGACACATGATGGCTGACTACTGCTGGAGCCTCCAACATGATTGTCCTGGTAACTGACATAAAAGAAAATTGTACAAACGGCGTTTTGCTATGCATTAATTGTAATTATCCTAATCAGCTTACAATTGTTATCTGTTATTATACTGAATACAATGCCATCATGTATTTCATGTGTTTATTTTTGTATGATTTGAGACAGTTTCAATGCGATTTGTAGGTAGGCTCTGTCTGACCATAACATTTTTTGCATGTTTTTTCAATGGGGTACCAATCATCTAAAAAAAATAGAGCCAATGTAGCAAAACAGATGTCATATTTGGAATCAGCACCACAAATTTACCCAAAATCACTCTATTACAATTACCAATAAAATGAGTGTTAACCAGTATTATAGGTGCAGGGTGTGCAGTTGCTATGGGGCTCACAGCTATGGTGCTGCTTTCTCAGGGGTATATGTGAGCTTTTTTGTCATTGGTGGTACATGGGGGCTCACAAATGTCTAGTTGCTCCCCTGGTTTGCACAGTAATAGATTCCCATAGATGAGGGCTAAAGATGCCTCCTCTAATGGCTGACCACACCTCTGTCTCATGGATTACCATGACCCTTCAGTGTCATGCCCCTGCTTCATGGGCCCTACCATTATATTCACCCAGTGGGCCCTTATGTCTCAGTCCGACACTTTTCTGCTTACTCAAGATCAAATATTGGGATAGCTAGCACGGCATTCTGCAGATTCAACATCCACATACTTAACATTTCCCTCGCCTGTTGGATAGGAAGTGCATTACAGATCCAGTAATTGTGGCGGGTGTGCAATTCTTGGACGGTAACGCCACTCCGTAACTTTGGAGAACATATCATGCATAGAAACAGGTCATGCAGAATAATCCAGATAACTTGGTTGGTGAGCCCAGCTGAAGTATCAGACTCAAACAATTGAGCAACACCAAACAAATCTTCTGGGTCATTTACAAGTGGGGCCTGAACCAGGGTACTCTAAACAGCCTCACTGTATCCTTCATCTGGTATAGAAATACATTTACGCAACTGGTCTTAATGGTGGTGCCAGAGTACCCCCGGGAGCTACAATATAGGACAGTGGCACCCTTTGTACAAGCTTTTGCGCATAGACTGACATGCTTGTTTTAGCATTTATACAAACTGCTCAGCCAGACCATTTCTGGTTGAGTGTTACGGGTCAAATGTATCTCACACCATTTATCTTCAAGAACATTTGAAACGCCACTGCTGACCAGTTGTTTCAGTACCGTGTTACACCTCTATTGTATGAGAAGCCATTGGGGAAGCCATAGTAAATGCTGCAAGCAACTTGGAGCAGACATCCACCACCACCAGAAATGTTGACCCCATAAATGACTCTGTGAAGTTGGCATTCTATGCAGTAGTCAGCCAAGATCCACATTTAACAAATGAGATCATTAATAGTCAGCTGATGCTTCCGTTAGTAGTATGAGGACAGTTGACTTTTAGGTGGGCCTGTCCAGCCTTTCTGTGTAGCCACCCATACTTGGGAAGTGTTGCATCTCTTGCAGTTTCCCTTTGTATCATTGCTGCTGTAATGGGAAGGTTTTTAATTTATGCCAATGTAAAGAAATTTAATGTGTCTCGGTTCCTTTGTACTTTGAGCACAGTCTCCTTCAGCAATCAGCCCATCAGCATTAGCATGGAGCAATGTTCTTTCGAAATTCAGTATCATAGCAATGACCACCTAAGAATAAAGCCCAATGTTTCATGCAGTAACTGGAATACTCCTGCAAATATTAAAGATGGCCAGGATAGGGTGATGATCTGTCACTAGGGTGAATCTCCTGCCATTGAGGTGTTCATTAAAATGTTTCATGCCCTAGACCAGACTCAATGCTTGTTTATCTGAGCATAGTTGTGTTCAACTTGAGATAGTGCCCTGGATGCAAAAGGTATTGGTCTTTCCTTGCCATCCGGCATGATATGTGACATTATGGCTCCTATCCCCTATACTGATGTATCACAAGTCAATTTAACAGGAAATGAGGGGTTGTAGTGGGTCAGCATGGTGTCTAATGTAACTAGTTATTTTGCCTTTTTGAAAGCCCACTCACACTCTCTTGACCACGGCCAATTTTGTCTGCTCTGCAAAAGCTGTTGTAGAGAATGGAGTACCATAACTAGGTTTAATTAAAAAAAAGCTGGTAATAATAATTGTCAGAGTTACACCCCAATAGTGTAACTTATCAGCTCTGGTACCTGTGCAAAAAATGGGTTATCGATCGATAGGAAAGAGACACACTCAGTCTTTTGCAGGGCTGAATGAGAATCAATTCTGACTGCCCTATAGTCAGAATGCTTTATTTATACATGAAAAGTGTGCTCGCAGGCACATTTGTTATCTAAAAATTATTGCATGTTCACAGTGAAATTGGACATTGTATCAGCAGAAAAGAGTCTATACATCTTTTTGTTTAGTCACTGCTCAAGATGTCAAGGCCTGTAACTGCTTATCTCCAAGGATAGTTCATTGTCTTCATTTTCACCACGGGCTCTGGGCGTATTGTAAAAGAGATATTCCTTTCTGATATCTGGATTGTTTGACATATAGCTCAGCATATTCACATGAGAAAGAAACAGAGAAAAGCTTGTGTCAGTATTATATTCAGAAAAGCAAAGAAAAGCAACTTTCATTTTATAAGTTTGATCAATATATACTTTTTACCATATTAACTTTCACAATAATTAATGAAATAGGTCATAGCACAGGCATCCTGAGCAAAAAGGAAGCATCAGTTCCTACTCCTCACATGCGAGAGTACCAGTTTTCTACTAACTAACATAGATACATAAGAAACTGACGAAACCACCAGGAAGACTGATCATCTCTGGGTTAGATTCCCTCACATCTAACCTTTCATGGAAGAAAGAACAAATGAAAGGCTTCTACTACTGCAACAGATACCTAACATGCAAAACTACAGAAAAGAAAACAACCAATTAATAAACAAATTCACAAAGACCAACTGACAGCCCTACAAGATAAAGAAAAAAATCACATGCAGCTCCAAGGGTGTCCTTTACCTGCTCCAATGATCCTGCCTCCTTCAGTATGTGGAAAGGATAAGAGACTGTAACAGATTCTGGATACTATATTACTAATCTTGATTAGCGCTGGCTTACCTAAGGTGCGGAGTCTAACGATCTCCCCGGTGTTCACCAAGAACCGCCGCAAGGCGGGGTGGGCTTCGCTGCCAGGAGTCGCAGGTCGCGGGCCCCAGGTTCGCCCCAAGATGTAGTACAGCGGAGTGAAGCGGAGGTAGCGGTGTCAAACAAGCCGGTTCGGTACACAGGAATGTAGTCAGGCAGAATCAGAAGGCAATTTTCGGAGTCAGCAAGCCAGGTTCGGTACACGGGTCACAAGAATAGGAGAATGGTCAGCAAGCCGGGTCGGTACACAGGGATAGGAGAACCAGGGAAGTCAAACAGGCAGAGATCAGCACACAGGTAGACATTGGAAACTGGAAGACACTGCAATCCACGAAGAACAGGAGCCAGGAACAGGTAAGTGTTGCTCTGACACTCAGCGAGTGCCAGAGTGAGGTTTTTATGCTGAAGGGGATTCAAAATCCCCGCCTCTGAGATGTGGTCATGTGACCGCCTCCGTG
The DNA here is from genome assembly GCF_038048845.1 of Mixophyes fleayi. Lineage (NCBI taxonomy): Eukaryota > Metazoa > Chordata > Amphibia > Anura > Limnodynastidae > Mixophyes > Mixophyes fleayi. Next base: position 124,021,350 of record NC_134407.1, on the reverse strand, counting down.
AGCGGTCACGTGTTACTGGATGCAGAAGTGCGGCTTCCGGACGGAGCGGCGGGGATCAGGTAAGTCCGTTACAGAGACCTAAAAACCAGGATACAAGACCACATAAGAAACATAGAGAAAGAAGCCTGTAGCCACAGTGTTCCTGAACACTAAAGAACAATTGAAAACCATGACTCATCCCAACTTACCTTCACAGGCATTAAACTAGTCAAGCACTTTCATAGCACAGATATCAGGAGAAGAAACAAGGTGGATCAATGAATTGAATACTCTAATCCCTAAAGGTCTCAACATCATCTTCAAACTAGATCTCCTCCCTATTGCCTCTTACCTCCGCTTCTACACCAAATTTACACCCTACTATGTCTTTCCAAAGCTTCAACTCATCTAAGTTACTACAACACTCAGCACTTTACATACACTTACCTTCCTGCCTCTCCTCTGTTTCAACTTATCACTTTATCTGCATATACCTTGTTTCTTATATTCACTTTTTTCCATTTCTAAACACACTTTCACACTTCACTTTCCATATTGCTCCATCCTCTACCTGATCTTCCATTGCCTCACTTCTAATTTTCCCTTTCCTTATCTTTTTACTTCCATACTCCTTTTCCACACTCCTCTAAAACAATCACCACTCCTGCATATTCATACTTTACTATTCTTACTTATATTCTTATTACAGTTTCCACTGATCCTATCACCATAACAACCGAAACACCTCTCCTTCAGTCACAACATTCTCTTCTGCAATCTAATCATCAAGCCTCCTCCAACCCCTCCCTCTTTCCCTTACTTGCAAACATATTCCACACACACAGTTATCGCTGAAGAAGAACCATAAGCTAAGGAATAAGTGTGTTGGGTTCATCAATACTATGATCCACACAAAGATCACCAGACTACTCCACAGAGAGACCCCACTGAAGTACAAGCAGAATCACAAGCATGCAATCCACTGCACCGGATCTTCATTCCACAGCAGCCATCTTGGATCTTGAAGAAAACCTAACAACTGTACATGCTTCCACAACAAAATAAACGGCACTTCTAAGAGCAAACAGATCATATAAACATTGTGCCATTATTAGGGTTCTTGAGATTTAAACATATTCAATATGTTAACTATACCAAGGCTGATACTATTATTTCTATGAGCTATGCAATCTCTGAGCCTAGACTGAGACTTAGGGGTAAATTTATCAAGTTGCGAGTTTCCGGCGGGTTTGAAAAGTGGAGATGTTGCCTATAGCAGCCAAACAGATTCTAGATATCATTTTGTAGAATGTTCTAAATAAATGATAACTAGAATCTGATTGGTTGCTATAAGCAGCATCTCCACTTTTCAAACCCGCCAGAAACTCGCAGCTTGACAAATTAACCCTTTAGTCTTCTTTGATTTGTTATCTCATCCTTTTGAGCTATATTAATTTATTCTGCATAAGTACCTTAAAACTATAACCTGCAAAATTGTTATATTCATACCAGAGCTATAACATTTAACCCTATTCCCTTATAGGGGTTGTTCTTGATTTTTTTTTTATTTTTCCCCTTTTTTCTTTACCTTTCCTTTTTCCCTACACATTCTCTCTCTTTCCTGCACAAAGCCTTCACTTCTTGCCTATTCACACACCTCATAACCACACCACCCAACAAATCCTGGCTCCACACCTCCTCCTCTCACACCACACTCTCTCTCTCCCCCCTCACCCTACCTCTTTCTACCCCTTACATGCCTTCACAGCTTGCTGTGACTAGCCCACTTTAACTCATACACCCACTTCTTGCCTCCACCCCCCACCTTACGTGATCACCCTAACTCCCCTCTACACACTTTCTACCTCCCTGCTCTTACTACCACCCACACCAACCCCAAAATTTGGGTGACTATGCCTCGGGGGGCAATGGAGAGGCACAGAAGGTCCACACAGAAGTGACATGGCCCCTTCACCTAAGTCACCTAAGGGCCCCATGGCAGTGGCAGTAGTTCTATCACTGAATTTACCACTTTTGGGTGGATTGCTGCAACACAAGAGCAATATTTTGCATTGTTTAACTTCTGGAGCTGCACCTAAAACTGATAATTCAGTTTTGGGTGGAAAGCAATGTGAATGCTAGTACAATATGAAATCTTCTTCAGTTTCGTTAATCTTTGGCTTGCTGAGGCACTCTTAATTTTGGGACATATACTATGTTGACTTTATGGGGAAACCCAATTGTTGCTGATCCAGGACTTTGTAAATGGGCCTGGCCACCATCTCCTACTTCCTCCTCATCCAGGCAATATAGTTCCTTAACTATGGAAATATTAATAGAGTAACATAAATTTAAGAGGCGAAGTTCCCTTATTAAACACACAGGGCCTGAGTCATTAAGGGCGTATGCCCTTTTCTTGTGCGTATTGTACGCAAAAGTCTTGTGCGCATGCCCAGAAAAGGAGCGTTTGTCCGGCCACGAACGCAGAACCTTCACGTTTGTAAACGCAATCGTCACTTACAACAGCCTGCGTTTTTGGGGCTTGGAATGGGCGGTGATGGGGCGTGATGCCGTAGTCAATACACAATAAAGGCGTTCTCGTGTAGGGACGTCAAAGTCAGACTTAAGCGAACGTATGTAATCGCGTGGTTTTCGGCGTATAGTATGCACCTGCTCGAGGTCTAGTTTAACTGTCTGTGCCAAAACACTAGTGTATACAATTAGGCCTCCGGATCGCCATGCGATCGTGTTGTATGCTCCCAATCACCTGCATACTCTCTGCCAATTAAACATTGCTATAAAGCTCTGATTAGAGCATGTACCCTGTATGCTGCTATGACTGCACTTACTGGTATGTTTGCAGTTATTACCAAGGCTTGTTTAGTGTGTACTATTTTAAGTGTCTGTTTACTGGTAGGCTATTTTTTATGACTATTATACTTTTATTTGGTGTTTCTCCCTGAGATATATGTATGTGCTTGTTTGTTTTTTTTGTTTTTTTCATACTTTGTTTCATGTTATATTTTCCTTGTTTTTGCTTTGTTTCTTAGCCTAGTCATGGGGCTGTTTACTAGTTTTGTTATGTTTCCTTTCTGTTCTTTAACTTTCCATTGGCATTGATGGACATTTTCCACACAAGATCACCATCCTTTTTGAGGTAAGTAACATGGGCCTAGGTGTGCAGGCTAACATAGCATATAAGGAGAAGGAATAATTTGCCTTTCTTTCTTATTAATGTTTTTTCCCCCCTGTATGTGTTTGTTTCTTTTTTTGTTTTTTATTGCTTTGTTTAATGCCTAGTCATTTGGCACAATGTCAAATTGTAAATAATTATTTCATTTTTTTCAGCCCCATTATGAGTTTGGCCAACCCACTTGTAGGTGTAAGTATATTGTAAATCTTTCCTGTGCAAACAGGAGTGACATTTCCAAAGTGATGAGCTAATGTATTTTTTGTAACACCCGTCTCTCTGAAATATAGCGCTTCTTAGAAATGGCCGAGGCACATGTGGCAGTGCAGGAGGGCAACCAGCGTCCGCGACTCTCAGACCAGCAACTAGTCCATCGTCGCTGACCCAGGGAGCGTGTCTTCAGGCCACTTTGGGATGTCTGATGCTGAGGTGGTTTGTCATTATCGGCTCCCACCTCGTGTCATCCTGGACACCCTGCACATTGCGCAGAGTGACCTGGAGCCAATGCGCAACATCCTGACAGCAATACCGCCATTGACCAAACTGTTGGCGGTATTGCACTTTTGCGCCACAGTGTCCTTTCAGACCACTGTGGGAATCGCGGCAGGGATGTCCCAAAAGCCCTTCAGTCGTGTGCTGAAGATTGTTCTGCAGGCGTTCCTGTCATGGCTCAGGCAATTCATACATGTGCCACTTGATGACGAGTCCCTTGTGCAGTTCAAACGTCAGTTTGCCACCATAGCCGGTTTTCCACACGTCATAGGGGCAGTAGATGGTACTCATATAGCCTTGGTCCCCTCAGGTGGGAATGCTGCGATTACTTGAATCGCAAGTATTTCCACTTGATAAACCTCCAGGCTATTTGTGATGCGTCTCTCCAGATTCGTGACCTGGTAGCTATGTGGCCAGGGAGTACACATGACTCCTTTGCCTTCCAACAATCAGGAATGTGGCAAAGATTTCAACAGAGGCAAGGGGGTGCAAGGCCGAATGGTGACGTGTGGCTATTAGGTACTAGATTTTTCTTTTTAACCTAAATAGACGTCATATATGTAGTACTTTACAGTGTTAATATTCATGTCTTAAGTTTTATAGCTTAGTAGACATATTACAATTGAGCATTGCAATATCATTCCCAGTTTCATTCAATTGTGATGTTTAACTTAAAATACCACCTGGACAGCTCCCCATTTAAAAAGCTTTCCAAAAGATTTACCCTTGGGTCAAAATAAATTGAGTTTATTATGTAAGCTTCTCTGAAGTAATATCTGCGTTATTTCTATTTTGTACATCTGCCACTATTTGTCAGCCAACATGTTGCTTTTGTTCTTGATGGTGCTAGAATTTTGGCACTCATATCTTTTCCATTGTCTTTCTTGTCACCCCTTCTAGGAGATAATGCGCCCTTGGCTCCTCAGTCCTTTTTTGAACCCACGCACTGAGCAGGAGGTCGCATACAACTCCATACATACAGCCACTAGATCGGTTGTGGAGCGGGCATTTTTTCTTTTAAAGGCCAGGTTCCGTTGCCTAGATTGGTCTGGCGGTGTTCTAATGTATGTGCCAACCACTGTGTGTGATATCATTGTTCTGTGTGTGGTGTTCTATAATATCACCATTAGAAGTGGAGTTCCTTGGGTGGAAGAGGCCGAGGTTGCTGGCCAGGAGGTGGTAGATGCTGACCCTAGCCCTCCTGAATCGGTTGATGCTGTCTTCTTTAAAGAATATGTCCTGGACACCTACTTTTCTTGTATGTTTGTTTTTAACTAAAGAAAACATACATAATTAAAAAGTATATCATTATATATTTTATTTACAATGTAAGGAAAACAAAAAAAAGAACTTTAATTTGCATGGTCTCTTTGCTGGAACAATAGTAGTTGCTGTTCTTGGATGAGTCTGGCTTCGGGTAACCCGTGTTGTGAAAGGCAACAGTGGGGAGGAAACAGAGGAAAGTGGAGCAGCAGAGAGTGGGTGTGCAGCAGCCATCGAATGTGTGGCATCGGGTGCATGGGTGGCACGGGGTGCATGGGTGGCAGAGATGGCAGGAGGGGCAGAGATGGCAGGAGGGGCAGGTAGAGTTAAATGAGAGTTGTATGAGTGGGTATATGGTTCATTGTCCAAAAATTGGGTTCTTTGGTAAGGATGGTGTTGCGTTTGGGGTCTTGCGCTATAAACAATAGGGCCTTGAGAGGGGAGTGGTTCAGTATGTGAACACGGGTGCACATGATAGGGTCTACTTGTTGAACGATAATCAGATGGGGTGCAGTATGGTTAATAGATAGGACTGAGAGTTGGAGAGAAAGAATTAGGAGAAGATTACTGGGAAAAATGCGTGCTGTAGGATTGCTGAAGATATAGATAAAAATAAGGTCAGTGAGACGTGTAAGGGTATTGTTTATCGAGGTTAGGTTTAGGTCCAAAGTGTTCTCTATACGGGTGAGAGTACTGTGTAAAGTATACTCCATACGGGTGAGGGTTGTTGAAATTTCTGTGGTTTTGGACTGAATAGTGGTATTAGTCTCCAGAATACTGTGATAACAGGCGTGCAGTGATTCCCGTTCACTGACTTCTGCTTCCTCAGTCATCTGATGCTCTTCCACATAACGTGCCTCTTCTACCAACTCATTGTCAGAATTATCTCCTGCTGTATTGGCACCTACAATGATTTCAGGAGCGTCAACTTCAGAAGAAAGAGATGGCTACTAAATATCTCCTCTCAGCTTACCATCCATGGATAATCAGTGCAGTGCCATCTGAGACCTTTGAAGAGCCTATGCCACTCAGGAGTTCTTCATTGAACATGAAAGAGAGAACTTACCATCTAGAGACAGGTAGATGTCTTTATTGTGGACACCAAGGTCAATGAAAGGTTGTGTGTCCAGAATAAAGAAGATCAAAGTCGTCAGGAAATGCAGATGTTCACCAGAATTGGTGCCATTTTTACTCTGTTTCCCATTCTTCAATTCCAGTTATCTCCAGGGGGGCCTTATTGGATTCGGGAGTGATGCAGAATTTTATATACATATTCTTACACTTTGCCTGAAAGATGGAAATATCTCTGGTTTCTAAAATCAAGTCAATGGAAGTAGAAGCTGTGGATGGGTGACCTATAATTACAGCTATGTTACTCCACAAGATCATCCTGTGCTGATGTGTGTCAGGTTAGGTCACTGGAGGCTGATCTTGTTCAGCGCCATCCACACCACCAAGAGCCCAATCATCCTTGGTTATATCTGGTTGTACATTCACAACCCAGTGAACAATTAGAGGACAAAACAGATACAAGGGTGGGATAACTCATGCCAGAACACTTGCATACAACCAGTGAGAATGGCAACGGTAGGTACAGCCACTCAGGGTGAACAAACTATGTCTGGACCAAAGGGACTGACCAAGGAGAACCAAGGGCTCATCAGGGTTATTTTGAGTATCTCGTAATGCCCTTCGGACTTGCAAACGTTCCAGCTACCATCCAACATTGTATTAATGACATTTTAAGAGACATTTTAGATATTTTTTTTTGTAATTTACCTTGAACACATTCTTATATAGTCTCAAAACCTGTCAGAACATAGGAGACATGTGAGAAAAGTTCTACAACACCTCAGAACTCATAATTTGCTCGATCTATTAACTGCTGCTGTGGCAGCAGTGTCTGTGACCTTTGCTCACATGCTCTGCATGCATAGTGCTTGCTTGTGGAGCATTTGCCCAGCTTAAATTAAAGTGGGGTGAAGTGGTGTTAAGTTATACTGGCACATGCTGCCCCACTTCGACCACTGGTTACTGTGACACTCTTCAAAAGGCTCTGTCAGGCCATAGTCTTTACCAAATTGGACTGGTGCGGAGCCTACCTGGTCCATATCTGAGAGAGAGAAGAATGAAAGATGGCATTTAACCCTAAAGATGGGCACCACGAATATTGAAGAACAGCAATCCAGTTAGTCACCAGACCTGGACTACTGCTCATCTTTCCTTACTCTGCAATCAGCCCTTCGGTGAAAAGGTCTAGTCAATCAGAACAATTTATCTCATGTGTTTGTAGCCTTTATAAAGTCCCTCAGTACCATCAAACCTTTTCAGATGCAAAGTTTTGTGTTGGATTTCTCTGCTTCTGTTTTGTTTTGTTTTATTTGTTTGTACCTTACAATCCTACCTTCTCCAATCCTTCGACATTGGCTTCATCCCCCACTATTTTACCTTCTCCAATCCCTTGACTTTATCTTCATCCATCACTATTATACCTTCTACAATCCTTTGACTTCAGTTTGTTCCTCATAACCTGTCCTCTCAGGACTACGTGGTTTGGCCAGATGTGGTGTCTCTCTGATAACTACCCCAGCCAAGTGGTTGTTTTCTGAAGCTGTCAGCACTGTGACAACCTTCTTCTTGGCATCTAGTAATCTTCTAGAAACACTTACATTCTTTTGAGGGATAGGCTTCACTCTGCTTTACATGTTTCAACCAAGTCTTGCTCGTGGTTGGATTGTTCTATAGTAAATATAACTCTTGCCTCTTCTTAGGCTCCATCTTATCGTGGCTTATGGTGAATACATTCACAGTTGACAAACTTAAAGATTATTTAGCAACATTATTCTGATTACTGGTTACAATATTCTGTATCGAATATTTTAGTTTTTTCAACCTTCCTAGCTGTGCAAATAGGCATGTAACAAGTGAAAGGACATAGGGTACTCACAAGATATAAGAACTTGAGCCCAAATCATCTATAGTCTGCTTGGAACTCTCCTTAAAATTGCTAATTTTTTGAGGTATCCAAGAGATTCTGTTTGAGACACACTGTATCGTATTAGTTGCACAATATACACCCTAAGAGAGCGATTTAGGGGTCTACTTATCATTAGAACCATGGCACCAAGCAAAAACAAAAAAATCTAGCTGAGGCCACTGAGCGATTTTTAGCTGCCCTTGCGATACTTGTCCCAGCTGCCCTGGCAATAGTGGCCTTAAGTAGTAGGGGTTAGCATACTACTGTGCCGAGCCAGTCTCTGTAGTTGTGCGTATGCATGAGCCTGCTTGCTGGCTTGCACAAGTGCAGTGAAGCTGTCCATATTTGCCAAAAAATTTTTAAGGAATTTAATCTATTATTGCCCTGCTATACTTTGAATAGGGTTCCCCATGCAAAGGAGGTGGTTATAACCAGCAATAACTGTGCTGGTGATTTCCCTTTGATTTATAGGGCTAAAAGAAGAAAAGTCCTATTGCCTCCTAAATTCTGTGTCAGATGACTTATCAATTTTTGTGTCTACAGTAAACAGTCTAGTACACAGTAAATGAACTTGAAGTAGAATAAACCAATTGGTTCATTTTTCATTACCAGACGTCAAACAACCTCCAAAAACACTATTTAGGAAACAAAGCTTGAAAAAATATACTGCACATAATAGAGCATTGGGACTGAAAGGGTGTGTTATATCATCTGGGCACTGACTTCCATTTTTATTTAATTTTTTCAATGGAAAGCAAGATGAGAGGGACTGGCCCCAAGTGTTTATTTCTGTTGGACTCTGTCATTCACTGAAAGGTTTTTATTTCATTATATGAATTCTTGATCTCCGCGATGCGTGGCAGGAAGGAACAGCAGGAACAAAGGCAGACCGCACAACTCCCCCATCTCTCCTCTGCCCCAAACTGGATGTTTACACTACGGATAGAAATCAACCAGCCATGAAAATCTATAGGACAAATCATTTCTTTAACAAGGCAAAGCATGAGAAGCTATGGGACAAATTGTTTCCTGCAGAGATGAACTAGTGTAAAGGATTTTCTTGTTGAAAAAAAATATTGTAGTGGGAACCCCATGAATATGCAACAAATATTTTTATACTTGTACTAGCATAAAAAACAAATTATGTATAAATTTGTTCTTCCGCAGGGACATATTAATATAAATATTACAATTTATTTAGTGGTTGTTTTTATATGCTGTTCTTCCTTGTTAGCTTATTGTATTGTAGAAAGAGATTTTAATCTAAAAGGATACATTCCACTACATACAATTTCAGCTTTGCCTACCGTATTTTGTTTGTTTATGAAGCTAAAATAAAACCCTAACATAAATGCATTTACAAATCATTCTGAAGTTTACCAAAATAATGTATCAAACTCAATTCAGCAGATATTTTGGAGTTTATGTAGAGTTGGATGTAATTGCACCTCTTGAGCGGGAAAAGATGAACGCATGAAAAAGTGCAATTAAATGCATGTATTCAGTCATCATTAGGATTTGCGCCAGGTGCACATCAGTACATCCCTTCTACCATATGTCTTATGTCTGTTTCCCTGATCTTATACCCTAAACTGAACCTTCTGTTGTTTGTTCACTCACACATTAAGACTTTGTACTGGTATTTGTGCTAGCTGTAATTACTAGATCATGACCACCCACGCATGTGTTAATATAATTGTATTCATGTATCTGTTAGTATGTCTGACATTCATGTATGTCATATCTGTAAGACCATTGCCCAGCATTACAGAATCTGTTGTGCCCTATAATATATATAAATATACAGAGGTATATGGACAACATGGTGGCACGGAGGTTAGCATTGCTGCCTCTCTGCTCTATACGATCATGGATTTGATTCCAATCTGTTGGAAATTTGTATATTCTCCCTGTGTTTATGTGGGTTTCCTTAGGCACTCCGCTTTCCTCCCACAGTCACAGGTTAATTGGCTTCTGGAAAATGGACCTTAGTGTGTATGTGCAGGGCTTCCAAGAGGAATTCAGGGTCCCAGTACAACAAATTCATGGAGCCCCCCTTATAGTTGAGTAAGCCCAAATATTTTGCGTCGCCTAGCGGCGGCGCAAATTTTTTCAGGGGTGTGGTCACACAATTGGGGGCATGGCAATGTGCCATTGGGGCATGGCTAGCACATCAAAATCACTAGGTCCTGAATTCACCGGAGCGTGACATTTGTCCAAGCACTCCTGACTTTCAGGACATCTAGCACCCTTGTGTACTATAGGAAGAATGCAGTGTGTACAGAAAGAGTTCAGTCTTGGCCTGCGCCCTCTGGGCTCACCAAACATTGGCATTGTCCCTACTAGAATCACATTTTACACACTATGCTGCTCTGTCCTACCTGTTCTTCTCACTTTCTCCACCTGTGGCTGCTGGTTTCTTTAGTTGTGGCTTGTCCGGATTCTGGAATGTTGGAGGACCTATTTGGGGGAAAAAATTGCTACATTTAGAAAATTACAGTCAGCCCCGGCGTTAAATCAATAGCACCCACAATTAATAATTAGGCCTTTCTCCAGCCCCAACATTAAAATAATAGTATTCACATTTAATAAATAAACCTATTTCCCTTCCTGCAAACAGCCCCAGCAATACCTATTTCCCGCAACCATCACTGCCATTAAATAATTCATAGTCACATTTAATAAATAGACCTCATTCGCCCTAAACTCACCTCAACATTCAATAGCACCCAAACCACCCCATCTTAAATTAATAGTCCCCACCATCACCCTACAAACAAAATAGCACCCATTAATTAGCCACCACCTACCTCACACTCACTACATTGCAACAAGCCCCCAGTGCCATCACACACACATTACTGTGCCCCTTCTTCACAACTACACTGTGCCCCCTTATCCTCACACTGCACCCTCCATGCTGCCTTCCCTCCTTCTTTTTCCCTCTGTGCCTCTCTCCCACTTTTTTCCTCCTCTGTGCCCCTCTCCCAGTTTTTTTTATTCCTCTGTGCCTCTTTCCTTTTTTTTTCCTCCTCTTTGCCTCTTTCCCACTTTTTTTTCCCTCTGTGCCTCTCTCCCACGTTTTTTTTATTCCTCTGTGCCTCTCTCCCACTTTTTTTTATTCCTCCGTGCCTCTCTCCTTTTTTTTCTCCTCGGTGTGCCTCTCTCCCACTTTTTTTATTCCTCTGTGCCTCTCTCCTTTTTTTCCTCCTCTGTGCCTCTCTCCCTTTTGTTCCCTCTGTGCCTCTCACCCCTTTCTTTATAGTACTGTCCCTCTCTGTCCCTCCCCTTGCCTCTCCGTTTCTTTGCTTACCTTTTGTCAGCTTCTTTCTTTTCTTTTCTTCTCTTCTGTCTTCTTTCTTCATGCTTTTCATGCTGGCTGCGGCGCTCCTCACTGACTGACGGGCGTGGCTTGATGACATCACGCCCGACAGTCAGTGTGAATGGAGAAGAGGGACGCGATCACGTGAGTATTATTTTTTTTTTGTTTTCTTTTCTTCCAGCTCCCCCCACCAACGGACAACAAAATGAGGGACCTATGGTGAATGTGAACTAGAGGGATTAATTCCCTACTAATTACAAACCATACAACGTAATTATATCACAGTGGTCTCCCTGAGAACTACAGAACTCTGCAACAGAACCGCATTATCTCCACACTACTATAGTCCCATTCTCTACCTCAAATAAAAATCAGGGACACACTTTTAAAATGAGTTTGCAGAAGTTGTAGACTTTTTTATTGCATCGTGCATACAATACATTCACATGCATAGACTTTGCATGGATAAGGAGCAAAAAAAGGTAGAGCCAAAATTGTGACCTCTAAACGCCTGGGCCTGAGTCATTAAGGAGAGCAAAGCAAAAAAAAAGAGTAAATGTGCACCTTGGCAAAACCATGTTGCATTGGAGTGGGAGGACAATTTAACATATGGGGACAGATTTATAGTTGAGATAGGACATGTCCTAGATCATGTCCTTTAAATTTAAGTGTAAAAAAAAAAGCTATCTAGTATCTGTGTGCTACATGACAAAGCAGCCATCAAATTTCTTATGTGCAAAATAATAAACTAATTTGCATACCTTGCATTGTAACATGGTTTGTCCAGGAGCAAACATACTCCTTTTTTTTGCTTTGCTCTCCTTAATGACTCAAGCCCATTAAGTGGAAGTTCCAAGGAGGTGGTGCAGTCACAAATTGGAGTTTGGCAACTCTGATACCATTCAGGCCATAGAAAGGCTCCTATGTTGCCATTAATCTAGCTCTGTATGCTACCATATTTCTGAGCACAGGTGTGTGATTGCTATGAAAAATATGGACTGTACTGGCTGGCTATTAGACTTCAAAGCTAAGGAAAAGATGAGTGATTTCTGCAACAGTAATAACATCTTCTCCACCTTATTTCATTGTGTAAACAAGAGCTAGTTGACAGTAGAGACAAGCCTAATAATCCACAAATAGATCTTAACCAACAAGAAAAGATCAGTGCTTCCAATTAACTGTTTACAATATGTGCATAAATTATTGTAACATTTCAGTTGTAACAATGACAATCAATGTAATTTGCAAGTAAAATATAGTAACAAACAATCCATCCCATAGATCAAGATGTATTTAATTACAATGATTACATGAATAAAATAAATAAATTGCCCTTACAAACAAATGGCCATGTATTTCAAATACTTAGGACTGTCCGTCATTATGCACCATCGGCAGAAGTTGAACTGAATCCTTGTAATTCGTGACATATATGGTCCAAAATAATCCGTGAAAGGATGCAATAAATTTGAGGATCTTGAATTAACTTACTAAATTAATTTTAGGAAGTTATTATCACGCGTCGGGGAATCAGGTCATATACCCGATCCCCGGCTTACTTACCTTCTCCTGCCGTCCACTCGGTTCGTGCTAGGCGCCGCCATCTTTCCGGGTCTGCGCAGACCCGATCTGTCAATTATGCTGTCCCTCTTCCTATTGGTTAGGAGTTTTGGCTCCAGAGTTTAAAAGACACCTGCTCCCTGTCCTCAGTGCCTGATTTTCATGTACCTTCCATGGGTTCCTGGCTCCAAGTCTGCGTCTCGTCCAAAGAGCCGACTATCTACTGGCTGTACTGCTGTCCCACCATTCGTGTATTCTGCCGACTGCTGCATAGATTTCCTGCCACCACTCCAGTGGTAAACAGTCGTCCGCAGAGCTGACACTCTATAGCACTTCCTCGTGTCTCTGCTTAAATCTGCCGGATACATCCTACAATTCATCATCACCATCCGTGGACCCTGCTGACTGCTGTATAGAATTCCTGCTGCCACTCCAGTGGTAAACAGTTGTCCGCAGAGCTGACACTCTACTGCAATTCTCAGGTCCTCCTTTATCTGTTGGCTACATCCCGTGACTCATCTCTGCTATTTGTGAGTAACCTGCTACTCTTGTGACTTATCTCTCTCATATCTCAACTGGTCGCTTCCAGTAGGGGCCGCGACCGGCACGAGGTGCAGCTAAGTCCAACCTGCCTTGCGGCTGGTCCCTGGCGAATACCTCTCCCTTGTTAGACTCCGTGTCTTACTGGGAGTTGCATTAGTTCCAGGCTAGTTACCGTTCCTTACCACTCCTGTCACAGAATTGTGACGCGGAACCGTGACAGTTATTTTATAGGGGAATATTTAATAAGTGGAATTAATAAAACAAATTGTAGCTTGAATGGTGGTTCAATAATGTCTTCTAAATTACTTTTTCCTGTTAAAAACAGGAACAAAATGTTTGAGAATCGCTTTGCTGAAAACCAAACTACTTGCCCAAAATCAGGAATTGCATAACAAAAATTAGATCTAAGGTGCCTCAACAACCACAGCAGCCCCGAACAACGAATGGAACACCACTAAACCACTAAAATTAGATCTGTGTCATATATCCTAAAAGGATAGATGTCTTATGATCATAAGACACCTATCCTTTTAGGATATATGACACGGGAGTGCTTTAAAGATGTTATGGAACTACTTTGATTTATTTTATTATATATGTTACATATGCCTATGGAGAATTTTCCTATATGTTTTTCTGACATTTAGTTTGCACCTTGTAACACAAATTACTGAGCGCTATTGTACAAACCATTGTATGTTCCAAATCAGGAATTGTTCTGCACAGTACACGGGAGTTTGGCTCAGTTACGGTGGACAGCCTGCAGCTTTTTATCATGCAGGAGAAGTAGGTTGCTCAAGACTGGACAGCACCTCCAAGCAGCTATCGTGATGACAACATGCAGTGGGACAGTGGTAGTGATGGAACACAGACGTCTGAATGCAGAATGGGACAGGCATTTAAAAGACATCTCTTGCTAGCCATCTTATCCATTATTAGCAGACCTGTGAACCTATAGTCACTACTGGGATGAATGGAGATATTAAAATAAAGGCTCATCTCCAACACACATTTTGCAAACATAGGTTGTTCCATTGTGAATACCCCTGTCACAAGGGACCCAAAAAAATCAACAAATGAAGAAATCCCGCATTAGCAGTCAATAAAAACAAGGAGGCAAAAGCCTTTATTTCAAAACTGGTTAAATAACAAAATAGCACAAAAACAGTGCAATATTTCAGTAGTGTAACCTCCCTTCTACAACCACATGCACTAATAACCATCATCAATGTTTAAAACAATGTAAAGTACTAGTAATTTCAATAACTATTGTTGCTATGTTATGTACCATGCTGGCAGGTAGGTATAATGACAAAAATGATCATAAAACAGTCAGCATTCGGGAAAGATTGAAAACTGTTCTGATGAGAATTTGTAAACGAAGAGATTATTATTATTTAAATATTTGAGTAAACAAACCCATAATATTTGAACACAAATGACACTTACGACTGGCTGCGACTTGAAGGGCGGTACGGGGTGGGAAGTGACGGACTATTGTAGTCCGGATACAGAAACTGCTTTCCCACACAGATGCGGCTGATTCAAATCCTGCCATACTCCGAAGTACTCTTGTTTTTAGACGAAAGGTTTGCACAGCAGTGTTCCCTCTAAGCTGAGCAATCTGGAAATGATAGAGTTAAACTTGTATCTTACTATGAAACATCCTGCAGATTGTGAATGCAAACCTTTTGGGTGGAGCCCTCATTAGAGTGACCTTTTAACTCTTTCCTTTCCAGATTGCTCAGCTTAGAGGGAACACTGTTTGCACACGCTCCAGGGAAGGTGAAGACGCTGCATTCATTCTCTCAATCTGATAGACTGCTTTACAATTCACCATCACACCTGAAATCACTCATCTCATTAAGCAACACTATATAAGATCATGGCAGACGGATGTCATTGTTCCATTTCGGTTACAGAAAAAATAAAAATGTACCGCTCAATAGCAACAAAACCAAATGATTTTATTTTTTTTCAAAAGCATTGCATAGCTTAGCATGTGCAGATGTTTGAAATTGTCTTTTCGACCCTTTGAAAGCATTTGCATTGCAATATATCTTTAGAAATGCATATACATACTTGCATACATTAGCTTTGCGGTTTTGTATTGTAATTAGATTTTTTTAAAAATAAAATAACATTACACGTTTCATTATAATGATTTTGTTTTTCTTAATTTTTTTTTTTAGTTAACACAGAACCTAGCTGTAAGTTTGTTTAGTCTATAATGTGTAATTTTAAAGGGTACCCAAAAATCTAAAATGCATAATGTAATTTTTTGCACCCTCCATGTCTCTCAAATATCATCATCATCAGCTATTTATATAGCGCCACTAATTCGGTTGCGCTGTATAGAGAACTCATTCACACCAGTCCCTGCCCTATTGGAGCTTACAGTCTAAGTTCCCTAACATACACACAAAGACTCAGACCCGGATTTAGACCTCATGGGGCCCTAGGCAATATATTGGTTTGCCCACCCCCCCCCCCCCCACCCTGAAACAATCCATAGCACTATATTTTTTAGCATAGCATATACTCCAATAGTTAAGTAGAAGGGTAAGCTATGTGCCGCCGCACATCACGCAGCCCCTCCTGCATTACAATGAGGCCCCTCATTACTGTCCCTCTCATCACACTGTGCCCTCCTTTATCATTACACTGCATCACACTGTGGCCCCTCATTTCTGTCCCTCTCATCACACTGTGCTCTCCTTTATCATTACACTGCATCACACTGCAGCCCCTCATTACTGTACCTCTCATCACACTGTGCTCTCCTTTATCATAACACTACAACATACTGTGGCCCCTCATTACTGTCCTTCTCATCACACTGTGCTCTCCTTTATCATTACACTGCATCACACTGTGGCCCCTCATTACTGTCCTTCTCATCACACTGTGCTCTCCTTTATCATTACACTACATCATACTGTGGCCCCTCATTACTGTCCTTCTCATCACACTGTGCTCTCCTTTATCATTACACTACATCACACTGCGGCCCCTCATTACTGTCCATCTCATCACACTGTGCTCTCCTTAAACTTCATACCACAGATTCATTCTTCCACGCACAACCTCTCCTCCGGTATAACCATATCTCTTACCAACTAATAAATAAAGACACGACAACTTCAGCTTTGGCTAAATAGGTCACAGTTTATTAAAGTATATATATAAACCTGGTGGTGGTGAGAGCACTTGCCTTCAGCAAACCACTTAAGGATAAAACCAAACAGTGTACGACCATCCGGTCTACCACTGGTACCGGGACCTAGTCCCTTACGATTGGCTGGTGCTAAATCTGGCGTAATAGTGACCACATGACTTCAGGGCTCACAAATGAATTGCCGTACAATGCAGATCAATGGTTCCCCGTACCGGGCAACCACGAACCAGGGTGCTTCAAAGTATGTGGTGGCATTAGCCAATCAGCGATAACACCGTACGCCCTCGTTGCCAACTGCAAGGGCTCTCCCGCCAAGCTGGTGTCCTTTAACGGACAACCAGCCCGCCACCAAGTGACCTAACCACTAAGGCCAAAGACGAACAAATCTGCCCTATAAACAAGCTATTGCCCTCATGTGACAGATGCACCCCATCCTGTCTATATAAATGAGCCTTCCCAGTTGTAATTAAGGGATGAGGAATAACTACCCCTCCCAGGGACTGCACTGTTTTGCTCGCCATTCTATTGGCTTTTGAAAGCAGTGTTTTCATAATAGACATCGATATTGGCGACCTCCACCTAAGCCTAGGTATGATGTTAGACCAGCAGATACGCACTTGTGGCCAGTAAACCTGAATAGCACGTAGATCTTCTCTTATTGCTATAAACAGATCCAGGGACTTCCCCTTACCCAAATCGTTACCTCCCAGATGCAACACTAAAATGTCCGGTTTCCCTTCACTATGCTCTAGTTTCTTTAGCAAAGGGATAAGAGCACTCCAATGCATACCTCTGTTCCCAAACCATTTTATTCAAAATTAATAAGGTATCTCTGAACCTCTTACCTCCCTATCGTGCCTGGATGCCCAGTACACGTAGGAATGACCTACCAACCATATCTGCCTCTCTCGAGCCACAAACAAAATCTGCATTAATACCGGATCGCACACAACGATCAAACCTGCTCCATTACCAATAACTCCAAACTCCTTCACCTGCCACCATTACCATTCCTCAGGGAAAAATTCTTACCATTCCTTTACCAGCCCCAAACCGGGGATATTGTTTACAGTACTGGTATTAAATACCATCAGCGCCAACACACTCCTTTAACCTCATACCGTGTGGAACAATGTCCAGAAACCCAATCTTACCAGTATCAAGAAAAAACATTTGCAGTAACATTATAACATTATAAGACTGAAACTTAACAGTAACGTGGTTTGTGGGGTGGGGGCAGGGGTTAACGTTGACCCAGGTGAAGGTAAAAACCCATCAATTCATGGAGGCACACCACTAATCAGGCCCTGATCCAGAAAGATGGGAAAAATCCCTCTACGGCCCCACTAAAAGCGACAAGCAGCAAAGCCCTGGGCTAACGTACAGTGAAAGGGCCTACTAACTCAGTTCAGGTCTAATATATTTCCTATAAGCATTGGACTTCCATCTACCTATAGATTTAATTACAGATATGGATGATCCTCTCTCAACTGCTGTAGTAGCTGCGCCAATTCGAAAGGAGTGAGTGCCATACAACGCTGGATCTAAACCAACATGCTTAATCGTAGTTTTAAGAACAGCATTAAACTGAAACTTCGTCAATGGAGCCCCATCCATATGAATCAACCATGGTTCAGATCCACGGGGTCGGACCCTTTCAAACTTAGAGCATAGCATGACCGCACAAATACTCTGGTCCTCTTGAGCCTTTATCGACAACCAATGCCCTCTGCCCATTTGATCGGTCTTTGATCTGCGAATCTTACAAGAGAGGACATTATGTGCAAGCAAAACATGCCTAGCCACACAAGTGCATTACCAATATCATGCTTAGAAGGGGAAACCAACTCGCTAACTCTGAACGCCCCCAAAAATGCAAGGGAAAATGCAACACTAAACAACACAGTTTCATAATCAGACTTTGTAACATAAGGCAGCGCAACCAGCAACTGTTTCAATAAGCTCGCATCTATCGGTCTACACTGATCTTCAAGTGACGGCCGTTCTTTCGCCCATCCTTTCATCGCCTTTGATATGAGAAAACCTTTTGTTAAGTCATTAAACCCATATAAACGAGACATAAAGGAGATGTCTGCAAGCACGGAGGACATTGCCGCCTTTGATACACTCTGTTTGAAACGTTCCCAAATAAAAGCGTCCATATCCTCTCTCTGAACTCCGTCCTGCCGACCCCTTGATTCCAAAAAGCTAAACCACTGCTGCCAGGCTGCACGATGCGCTCTCCTAGTAGAGGGGGCCAACAATATTTCAGCTAGATCTTGCAAGCCCGTTCGACAATCTGCCAAATAGATGGGGGACACGGGGAGCCAGTGAGCTTGGCCTGAGGAGCCAAAGTTCTAAACCGAGACCATTGAAAGCGTGATAAGGCATCCGCTACATTATTATCAACACCCGGCACGTGCCTAGCGCTAAATGTAATGTCTTTTTCCAGGCAACGCAGGACCAAATGTCTTAGCAACGCTATGGCAGGTGGGGTGAAGAACTCTGGCTATTAATGCATTGTACAACTCCCAAGTTTATCACACCAGAAAATGACTCGCTTTCCTACCAGCTTATCTGACCACAACAAGTTTTGCACTAGTCCCCAAAGTCGCCATGAATCAGGCCACAACGCCGCATACCATTCGCCATCAAAGAAAGCTCCAAAACCCATCGACCCAGCTGCATCCGTATGTAGATTCAGCTGCTCATTAGATGTGAAAGGACTGGGCCATATACGAATACCGTTAAATTAAACAAGAAACATTAACCAAATGCGCAAATCCTCCCTAATTTCTCGCGACAGTGTCACCCAAGCGTGAGGGCGAGTGAACCCTATGATTGCCATTTGCAGCTTCCTGCAAAAGACTTTGCCCATAGGTATGATCCTGCACGCAAAGTTAAGAGAACCTAATAAAGACTGTATGCTCCGCAGCTTTAGGGACCAAGATCGCAAGGCCAATTGAATTGAAGCCACCAACTTGGTAACTTTTTCAGATGGCAACCTACAATATCCCATAACCGTGTCTATTTCTATGCCTAGAAAAGACAGGCAGGTCATAGGACCCTCAGTTTTATCCTGTGCTACCGGAACTCCTAAAACTGAGAACAAATATTGCACATCGCGCAATAAGCCTGAGCAGACTGTGGAATTGGCCGGCCCTATAAAAAGGAAATCATCGAGGTAGTGAGCAATACCCAGATGACCCGTTCCTACCTGCACGCACCAGTGAAGGAAGGAACTAAACTTTTCAAAATAAGCGCAGGAAATAGAACACCCCATTGGGAGGCATAAGTCAACATATATACCTTCCGAGAGCTTGAAGCCCATGTAACGGAAAGCTTCTGGATGCAGGGGCAACAACCTAAAAGCTGATTCTATGTCCAGCTTCGCTAATAATGCCCCTTTCCCAAATGACCTAACCAACTCCAATGCCTCCTCAAATGACTCGTACGTCACAGAGCTATCCTCTGGGTCTATAGCATCATTGACTGAGCCTCCCAGGGGGTGTGATAGATACTGTATCAACCGATATTTCCCCGACTGCTTCTTCGGGACCATGCCTACTGGTGATAAAGCTAAGTCTGCAATTGGAGAAATTGCAAATGGGCCTGCCATGCGACCTAGGGCCACTTCCTTTAAAACCTTTGCCGACAGAATTTCGGGAAAAGTATATGCAGACCTTAAATTCTTTGTAGCCTGAGCACGCACAACGCCCTTGATAGGCAAACTAAAACAGCAACTAAACCCTATAAATAAGAATTCGGCAAGCTGCTCATCTGGGTGAAGGCGTAGCCATCTAGCTAATGCTTGCACCATCACTGGTGAGTGTGCCTTATTGTTTAGCGCCTGATATCGGTCCTCCTCTGCCTGCCCCATCCTTAATTCTTGCGCAATCCCGTGCGGGGTGAGCCCCTCTGCATAGGGTGCATATGTGCTTGTATTTACAAACGGCCCCCCTTGAGCATGTACCGCTATTGAACGCAAAGCATTTGTTGCGAGCGGGGAAGGAGGCACCCTGCCTCCCGGGCCCTGGAAACCTGTGTCCCGTGTTACCCCTTAACTCTGAGACTGAACGTCGAACCATATCCATCCACGTTTTCACATCTTTTATACCAAAAGGGATGTCTTTTCTGCCGCTTAACCTCTCCCTAAACACCTCATCATACTCCCTCCAGATAAACGGGGCATCATACATTCCGGATATCATATGCAGATAACGCAGTATGTCCCGAATGGCGTCCGGTCAGGTTTCCAGATAAACCGAGGAAAAGGAGCAGTAACCAGATATCCACTTTGTAAACGACTTGTAAGCCTCCCCGCCTATACCTTCCTTACTTGCCGCCTTTGCTAATTCTTTTGTCCCGCTGGCCGTGGCAAAGATATCCACATAGAAACCTTTATTTATTCTATCCCTCACGCATGGTCTAATTCCACAAGTCAAGCCCGTGTTCGCAGAACGCACCTTGCAACTACCATCCCCTACTTCCTCGAAACTAGATCCTGCAGGATCCGCGTTCCCTGACCCTTAAGCCCCACCAAAATGCTTCTTCAAAACTTTCATGAGCTTGCGTGGCCCTGCTTCTGCTTCTGAATCGTTACTACCAGATGATGACATGGTAGGACTAACTGCATGATCAATAGGTATTAAAGGATTTGAGTAATC
This sequence comes from Mixophyes fleayi, assembly GCF_038048845.1. Taxonomy (NCBI): domain Eukaryota; kingdom Metazoa; phylum Chordata; class Amphibia; order Anura; family Limnodynastidae; genus Mixophyes; species Mixophyes fleayi. The sequence continues at coordinate 124,000,179 of NC_134407.1, read as the reverse complement.
ACCGCTGCCTGCTGCTTTCTGCCTGGGCGCAGGAGACGCCTCCCGATTCCCCTGGAGTGTCAAAGGGTCACCTTGTTCTTCCGACTCGCCGTGCCTTCCATCCGAAACATAACCGCCTCCCGTGGTATCCTGTAATACTGAATGACAAGACATATCAACAGCGGGACTGCTCATGGACAAATTCACGCTCTCACTTACCCTCTCATTGAATCCTGATCTAGAAGCAAAACCTTGCGCAGGAAGTGGCCCTAAGTTGAAACCTTGCGGCATGGTTGAATGGCTAGCCATGACTTGATATCTATTAATTGCGTCTTGCGACATTTGCTGCTGGGCACTAGGTGCGAATGAGTTTATGTTCCCTAAGTAGGGGGGGCATGGGGAAATTGAAATTATCATCATCATCAACATTTATTTATATAGCGCCAGCAAATTCTGTAGCGCTTTACAATTGGGAACAAACATTAATAAGACAATACTGGGTAATATATACAGACAGAGAGGTAAGAGAACCCTGCTCGAAAGCTTACAATCTATAGATTAGCGAGGGATAAGGAGTGGACCAACCGGCTATGGAATTATCCATAATAGGCACACTATACTGGCGCTGCGAATGCACCGCTGGGCGGAACTCCACTTGTGTGGGGTGGGGGGGGGGGGGGGGTCAAACCTCGAACAGGCAGGTAAGCACCGGAAAAAAACACTGATGAAACCAGCACCTCCAATGTGGGTGTTGGGAGTTGTCCCTGAAACACGTTTCTAGGAGAACCAAACTAATGGGACTTTGCCTCTATGTTATTCCAACCTGCCAAATGCACTTGATAAACCCCTAGCGTCCTGTGAAAATAACAAAGGAGACCCCATATCTATGTGTGTACTTGAAAAGTGAGGCTGAGTACTTTGAGCTGTAACTCCCCAGGCCGGATCTGCCTGCTACCTTCTTGCGCTGGCACATTGGGATTGGATATGGGATAAGGAACCTGCACCGGCCGGACCAAATTACCTAAAGTCGGATCCGCTCTACTCACTGGCCGTGTGACTAAGGACATGAGAGGGGGGCGCTGCTGGGCCTTCTGCCCTGTGTCTGTGTTTGTCTCAAAGCCCCAACCTCGGCCCGAACATAGGAGGGGCTACTCACTTCTCCCTGCCTCCCTGCCGCCCTGCTGCTGCGGGACCCTGTACACTGGCCCTCATTCCTATAGTACCACTGGCCTGGCAGACACCGTCCATAATCTCAGACCGCGTACCAGCAGGATAAGGGGACCCTCTTCTGCCTGCACTCCGCCTTTTCTTGTCTGCAGCTGAAGCTCCGGAGGCAGGAACCCGAGCCTCTCTCTCTGGCACATGCGCCCGCTTACTAATGGCCGCCGAAGTTGCGCCCATCCCCCTCACTTCACGACCGCGGCGGGGAGAATGTCCGACTCTCTCCCTACACCACCCAGCCGTAACCGCCGACCCCCGCTGCGCCCCGCTATTCCCCCGGCGAGAAGTACTCCTGCTAGGACATATCCGGCACCCTAGATGCAGAGGCGGTGGGTGGGAGCCCATGAGGGGGGGAATCAGAGCCCCCGGTGAACCTGGCGGGGACCGGAGCGCTTCTCTTAGGGTGAGACATCACAGGGGCTAAATAAATCTAGGAGGACAGGGCACTGGGATAAATAAAGAAAAGAGCAGGGACAAATTCGATAGGGAGACACACAGGACAAATCTAAGAAAAGCACAGCACTTAAGGGGGGTAACAACCAAGACTAGAGCAACAATAAGGATAGGAAAAAAATTACAGTTTACAGCAATCACTACCAGAAAGGCACTAAAATGCAGCAAACAAACTGGAGCTACTCAGCCTGACACAGCTATTCCCTGCGGATTTCTGCGATAGAAGAGACCCAGCATCCTTTGCATGGGAATATATGGGCACACGAACCTAAACACTCCCACAGGATTCAATTGGCTGGAGATCTCCAACAACTTAACCTTTAATGGGTAAGTGCTATGTTTCTGAACATGTGGATAAGTTTAAGGGCGTTTGGCTTCATGTACCTCACTTCACATTATTATTACACTGCATCACACTGTGGGTCCTCATTTCTGTCCCTCTCATCACACTGTGCTCTCCTTTATCATTACACTAAATCACACTGCGGCCCCTCATTACTGTCCTTCTCATCACACTGTGCTCTCCTTTATCATTACACTGTGGCCCCTCATTACTGTCCCTCTCATCACACTGTGCCCTCCTTTATCATTACACTACATCACATTGCGGCCCCTCATTACTGTCCCTCTCATCACACTGTGCTCTCCTTTATCATTACACTACATCACACTGTGGCCCCTCATTACTGTCCCTCTCATCACACTGTGCCCTCCGTTATCATTACACTACATCACACTGCGGCCCCTCATTACTGTCCCTCATCACACTGTGCCCTCCTTTATCATTACACTACATCACACTGCGGCCCCTCATTACTGTCCCTCTCATCACACTGTGTCCTCCTTTATCATTACACTGCATCACACTGCGGCCACTCATTGCTGTCCCTCTCATCACACTGTGCCTTCCTTTATTATTGCACTACATCACACTGCGGCCCCTCATTACTGTCCCTCTCATCACACTGTGCCCTCCTTTTTCATTAGACTACATCATACTGTGGTCCCAGCAGTTAAAGAATAATGACCACGGACCCCATATTTTGTCAAAGGATCTAGCAGAATTTTGAATTATACTAATCATATACTCCATACGATGAATGTTAAGCTCAGTGGTCGAAGTGGAAATTTAGAAGTGGCGGTATAAAAAATGTAATGGAAATGTAAAAAAGTGAATGGAATTTTATTATTTTACAATGAAGGCAGTATGAGAAGTAGCGGTATGGCATACTACCATATACACCCCACTTCCACCACAGCTTACCTTTCAATTCACACAAATTGTACTTTAACTAAACTTAGGTATTAATCATAATTAACATGTCAAGACACTGCAGTTCAGGGTTAGCAAGCCCAGTAATGAAAAAAACAGCAGTCTCCTATCACTACCACGTCATAGACCGTCCACCACTACAGTTACTGACTGCAGCCCTCTACTTACAGAAACATGAAAAAGTTCTGGAATGTAATAATCATGTTAATATGTCAGTCTTATGCATGAATCCCATAGTGCAACATTTAAACAAGTCAGACCTCCTATTAATATAAATCCCACCAGATTCAGGATAGTTGGCAGACTGTGCTGCTCTCCTACCTGTTCTCGTCACTTTCATCACTTGACGCTGCTGTGTCTTTAGATCAGTTGCTGCTTGTCTAGATCCTGGAATGTTGGAGACCCTATTTGGAAAAAAAAATGGGTACTTGAAATTTAGTGAACTTCAACCAGTCCCAGTGTTAAATCAAAATAGCACCCACATTTTATAAGTAGGCCTCCCTCCAACCAAAACATTAAATTAATAGTGTAACCATTTAAAAAATAAACCTATTTCTCTCTCACAAAAAGCCCCTCACACACACATAATATAAAAACACTGGCCCCTCACACACACACATAATATAAATACACTGGTCCCTCACACACATAATATACACACAGTGGCCCCTAACACACACATAATACGCACACACAGTGGCCGCTCACACACACATAATACACAAAGTGGCCCCTCACACACACATAATACACACACATAGTGGCCCTTCATACACACATAATACACACACATAGTGGCCCTTCACACACACACATAATACACACACACACATAATACACACAGACAGTGGCCCCTCACAAACACATAATACACCATACTTGCCAACTTATGGCAAGTATGATCCGGAAGCCTGCCGGGAAAGGTGGGTGTGCAGGGGGCGGGGCTCCAAAAATCCCATCATTTTGGCCCTGCCCTTGTGACGTAATGACGCAAAACACGTAATTTTACAGCGGGGGCGAGGCCAAACGTTTGGACCTAATTCTGCCCACTTCACTAGGAAGTGGGCAGATCCGGGAGATTGCCACACTCTCCCGGGAATCCGTGAGACTCACACAATATAGCAATATACTACAAACCCGCCCAGTACACACATAATATAAATACATTGGCCCCTCACACACATAATACACACAGACACTGGCCCCTCACACACAGATAGTACACACACACACACACACACACATAATACACACACACACACACACACACACACACAATATAGCAATATACTACAAACACCTCCCCAACTTACCTTTTTCTATCAACGAGCTGTGCACTCTTCCCTCTCTTCACACATGGGACGGCACCTGTCATGTGGTGCACGTCCCATGTGACACAGAGCAGGCCACACAGAGGAGGGAGGGAGGAGACCAGCCACCACACTAGCCCCTCTCCCATCTTGCAGCAGGGGGGCGCAACTTTTATTTTTTATTTTTATTTCCTCTTGTCCGCCACATCTGGGGCCCTTGAGAGCCGCTAGGCCCTAGGCAGGTGCCTAGGTTGCCTAGCGGTAAATCCAGCCTTGCAAAGACTAGGGTCAATATGATGGCAGACAATTAACCTACCAGTCTGTTTTTGGAGTGTGGGAGGAAACCTACACAAACACAGAGAGAACATGCAAACTCCACATACATAAAGCCATGGTCGGGAATCAAACTCATGACCTCAGTGCTGTGAGACAGAAGTGCTAATTACTAAGCTGTCCAAATAGCCAATTATTGCAGAAGCAATAAATATGGAGTATGACAAGCATTGCCCTCTCTGAACCAGCAACTGGTACACAGTCATCAGCCCAGAGAGTGTGTCTTCAGGCCACGTGCACGTGTCAGCCTCTTTGGGATGTCAGATGCTGAGGTTGTTCATTGCTATCGGGTTCCACTTCATGTCATCATGGACACTCTTGCGCATTGTGCAGTGACCTTTAACCTCTGCACAACATCTCTACAGAAATACCACCGCTAAAAAAACTCTTAGCTGTGTTACACTTTTGTGCATATGGGTCATTCCAAATCACAGTGGATGTTGCAGCGTGATCATGCCAGCCTGCCTTTAGTTGTGTGCTCCAGGTGGTCATTGCAGGTTTTTCTGTCAAGCATCCATCAATTAATACATCTGCCACTCGATGAGGAGTCCCCTTGTCCCCATAAAGCAGCAGTTTGCCACCATAGCCGGCTTTTGACATGTTATGGGGTCTGTAGATGGTACACATATAGCCCTGATCCCATCGGGTGAAAATGTATATTTTTTCTAATAGAAAGCAAGAACGCATTTTCACTCAATAAATGTCCAGGCTACATGTGATTTTATGCCTGTTTGCTAAATGGCCAGGGAGCACCCATGACTCTTCAGGCAATCAGGGATGTGGAGCAGATTAGCCCAGAGACTAGGTACAAGGACACATGAAGAAGTGTGGCTATTAGGTACTTTTGTCATTCACCTCAATGTTTAGGCACACAGTGGCCCCTCACACACACATATGTTATGCACGTTCTGTCGCTATCCAATAACGATTGTCGAATCTCGATTTGTGTTTCCAACGCACAAATATTTATTCTCAAAAGGTAGCAGAATAATTCAAGCGAAATAATGATAAGTACAGCCGTTACTTATCGCAGGCACTCTGGATCCAGTGAACAGTCTTTCAGGTCTGAAGTCTGTGGTCAAAGATGACTGTTCACTAGATGAAAAGCTCCTGCTTATATGCAGACAGAAACACAGTAAAACAATGCAGATGGTGTGGCTTGCTTCTATTGGCCCAGGTTTTGGGGTTATAGTCACCTTTTAAATATGTGGTGGTCCTGCCCTAAAATAGCAGTTTAATGGGATGGGATTGCAGATCTCCTAAGTAAAGTAACCACTATCCCCATCACTAAAAATTCATTGTTCTCCCTCCTGGGCCTCCTATTAGAGGATCTGCATAGACATGCTGATAGGCTCATAGTACAGGTTATCATTGCAGCCAGATACTTGGTAGCCTCCCATTGGAAAAGCCTTGGAGCTCCTCTCTGCAAATGGTCATCAACAAAATTTTGCATATTGCCTCAATGAAAAAAAATGCAGTCTATCCCACATATTTTACCAAATGTGGTGCTTGTGGTATATTTTCAGTATCCCCCCTCTCAAATTCCTCAACTGTCAGATCTTTTGTACTAGCTTTTACATATAAGAACTTCCTTTAGTACTCCTGTCATTTATAGTTCTTATCTCTTAGTTGAACAACACTTCTTGGGTTAAAAACTGAATCGGTTGTTTGGGGGAGAACAGTGACATTAGTTGCTGTACATGTCACTTGTAAGAAACACAGTGAAATCGAGGAATGCCCTTTCCTCAAGTGAAGAAACCATTTGTACTGCTTGCTATCTCCACTAACTGAGGAACTATCAAGCAAGACCATTCTCACTAATAACCTGTGTCTGGAAGCGGCTGTACTGATTATGTAAAGTACAATTACTTTGAAACCTTGGAGGGGGCCACAGTTGTACAGAAGGGGATGCCACGTGCATCTAGTAATCTCAGATTGTCAGTTTTTTTTACTGTAACAAAACTCTCTCCTTCTGTTCCATTAGAAGATGGGACACTCTGTAAATAAACAAAATGAAGTATGACACAGAGCCGCCATAGAGACTACAGTAGTGGCATTAAAGCGGTGAATGGACAAGCTCAAAATGCCAGTATTAAATTAAAAATGAACCCACAGTCTCTCAAATAGTAAGGAAAGGGTAGTTGAGAGCAGCCCGTGTAAAGCTATTTTACCCATTGATTTATGTCTACCTATTTGATAAGCACTTTGAAGTAATACCAAACCTTGCTGACAGTATTCTTTTGTTTAATTTATCTTTTAACCAAACCCTAGAAATATTAATAAAGGTATTTACCAGGCATCTAGGTAGATTAAATCCTGTGCGCAATGGACAGAGTGGCTCTTCAGAGCCTTGTAGCTATCATTTGGGTTATTAGTTTATTGTCATTATTCATTCAGTCATTCAAGGGGATGGGTCTTTCCTAGACTTTAGAGATGACTGTGGCATCATAAAAGATATCAGTCATGTTTGCTGTTCTGACAGGCAGTTACAAACATGTTTAACAGTGAATATTAGAATGATTTTTTTAAGCCTTAATTGGTTAACTCTTTGATTGGGAGTTTTCATTAGGTGCTTAGTCTAGGGTAACATCTAACTTCATTTCAAAGAGCTTTTCTGTTAAAAAACCTTATATCAGTAATTTATGCATACATTTTACACTTAGTGCTAACAGTGTGTGAAGCATATAGTTAAGTGAATTATTGGCCAAATCTTCAGAATTTATCTCTGGGTGTTGAAAATATGTTCCCCATGAGTCATTAATGTCTTTTAATCATATGTGCTAGCATTTTCACTCACAAGTTGGCAAACAAATATCTATGCTTCATGGGAAAGGTTCTACTCATAATTTTTTCATGTAAGAGTATTCTGTTTGAAGGGTGCATTTGTAGTGCAAGCTATTTTGTCTAAGATTGATCAGACGGCGCCACTCAGCAACCAGTAGATATCATTGTACCAGAAAGACCAACATCTTGTGTAGTATTGTATGTGGTCTGGGGTAGATAATAATTTGAACCATAAAGCATTCGTCTAACACTGTAACAGGGGTTTTTCATTTGAGGGTGTTATGCATAATAATAGAGAGAAATAACAAAATTAATTATTGTAATGTTTACACCAAGTCTTATATATTCAGTGCATAATCAATAGAAGAGTCATATATATAGTGATTTCATTTTATTAAACAAAAAGAGAAGTTATAATTTAGCCACTATATGATGGCTGGATAAATAGTGCCTGGAGGGAAAACAGGACCTTAGAATAGAGGTGCGGTAGGGTTGTATGTTGAGCATAGAAATTTATATTGTTTTATAAATCGTCCTGGCCAAAGGACCTTGGAGAGCATGTTTTGGCTTCAACAGAAAAGTGCCACTCTTCTGAGGTACAAGAGGGAAAATTCCCAATTAAATGATCTGCATGATAGTATTTTAGACATTGAGCTACTCAGTGCATATTTGGAGTAGTTAAAGTGGTTTTCCTCTGGTCCTTTTCCTTTATGAGAATGAAAGTATAGAGACCATGAAGATCAAGTATGGTGACAAAATGAAAGTGGCCTGAATGATGGGCCTTTTTCTCAATGAATAAGAACTCTGCACAAGCAGAAGATGTAGAGTGTGTATAATGCCTCAAGATTTTCATTAATGTATTCAGAAATAGTTTGAGTTCTGGAAAACAAAATAGAATGGAACCTGTACCAGTGCAAACCCTTGTAGAACTCTAGGGAAGTGGCACCTCTCCCACTTAGCTTAGCAATTGGGAGTGGCAGTGGCATCATTGTCTCCTCAGACTGGGACTGTATCACTTGGATTGTGCCATCATAGCCAAGAACCACATTCCCAGAGTAATACTGACATGGAGGAGCAGCAGCCAGCAGCTTCACATACAAGAAGCTGCTAGCTGCTTCTCCTTCATGACAGAGCCAGCTCTCCATGTGGGGCTTCCACAGGGTCGTTAAAATCACTGAATGAGTGACATTATATGGTATCACTCATTCAGTGTTTTAGAAATCCCCTAATCACCGGCACAATGGGCTGGTAGCACCAGCCCTGGAGATACCCAAGCTGTGGGAAGAGTAGTACCAGGTAATAAGTTTGATTTCTAAGACCAATGAGGTGGTAGTATCTCAGCCTTTAATTTGCAGAATGCACTTACATGCAGATAGAAAGGATATAGTAGTCCCAGGTATTTCCATAGATACCAGAGGTGGGGAAGAGATGGGTTTATCTTTTGCCAGGTAATTACTAAAACCAAACATCCAAAAGAGGATTTGTCTGGAATCCCAATTCAATGAGGATAAACTGAATTCTGGCGACAGCCATGTATTAAAAGGTGCATCAATGAAACTGAGGATCAGTGGTTTTAGCAGTAGCTGATATAGTGTAATATTGAGCAAGGACATATTTAACAAAGTTTCAACAAAGGTCATATTCAACAAAGTTTCATGCAGTTCTTGAATCCAAGAAGGCAGTAGTGAACCAAGTTATGAGAAGAAGCCACATTAATAATTCTTACTTATTGGAGAACAATTAATCCTCCATAGCATGGTCTCTAGCTGGGCATTTGAGTATCCTGGCTGAATAGGACATTGGTTGGGAAAATAATTTTTGGTTCCACAGTTGAGACAAAAACCAAGAAACTTTTTATGAGCTGCTCCTCAGATGAATAGAGGAACAGCTGGCTGATTGCCTGGGGTGCTGGGCTGCCCCCAGCTCCCCTTCCTTTTCCATAAAAACATTTCTTCAATGCCACACCCACCTGCCACAAATCAGGTATGGGAGAGATGGATTACTATTACAAAATGCAATAGTCTGAAATTGGAGGGAGACTTAAAGGTAACATAAAAAAAAGCACCTTTTTATAGGAAGATTGCAAGATGCATGGAAAACTCTCCTAGCTAAGGTGAGACTAAAACAGATACATAATTGATACTGATTACAAAGAAGTGAAAATGCATGTGACAAATACTAGGCTATTATTAGGATTTATATATACCCGCCTTCCCCCAGACACACACTGTCCTACCCCATCTGGCAAAAAATGAAAAAATAATGGCATTGATATGGGTGGACTAGATGCACCAAATGCTTCTTTTCCAACATGAACTGGGATTTATTAGACCATGTAATATTTTTCTAAACCTTCAGTATCATGTATTTTTATTTCTTAGGCCACTGCGAAATCAACTTCTCTTTTGATCATAGCAATAGAACTTGGCATGGGCTTTGGCTGCCATACTCCATTGATGACAAGGTATGAGGAGTTATGCATTATCATATGTCTCTTTTGGTAACACGGTTGTATTAAACTAGTAGATGACCGAGTGTATCGCGTATGTTAATTTGCACAAATTGTGTTAGCCTGTTAGCAACCGATAATTCATAAAAATTTTAAGGCATGTTTTAATTTAAACATATTTGTAGAAAAGAGCATAAACGTCCAATTTGTAAACTTTTTAGCAAGGGGGAAACTCTCAAATATTGTGCCCCCTTTTTTAATAGTATTAAATATTGTGCCAATATTTTAAATGTTAAATAGTTGTGATAGCTGTATTATCCCCATTAAAAATGCCTCCATAATTAATACTTACCTAAAATCTTCATTTTATCTTCTTCTGCCATAATCCAATTGGAATTTTGAAATCCTAGAGGAGAGAAAAAAAACTCTCAATGTACAGACTGCTCCCAAAGAGCACTCATTACACAATAAGTGGTTTCTTAAGATCAGATAAAATAGGCTATCTGATAAGCTAACAGCGATTGGCTGAATGGTGTTAGAGACTTCTCCTGATTGGCTCATAAGGAAACTATAGTAATCACATATCTTCCTGATTATTGGACATAATAATGTCAAATGTAATATGCAATTGTGTGGGAAATAATGACCTGTTTATTGATTGGCAAATTATGTCTCAGTGATGTGTCAGAAACGATATAGCTGTTCTAAGAATTTGTGACTAAGAAGGGAAGTCTGTGGGAAAAAAGATTTGTGTTTAAAATCTCCTGTAAAATTGTAAAAGATTGTCTTATTCTTGGAAGCCAATCTCTATTTGGGAAATGGTCCATGTTTCTGTGTCCCCCACTAAAGATTGGAAATTGTATAGGGTTTTTTTGTTTCTGTATTTCTCCTTTTATTTTAAATCAATTAGTTTGCATTTTAATACTGTATGACATTTTATTAATATTCTTTTTTGTTACCTTACACATTGTTAATATTGTATCATATTATAATATCATAATTTGCGTAAAGCTTTTCTTTTAAGAATGCTAATGTAAATACATGAAATTGCTTGAGTAATGAAGCTGTAGTTCAGCAAATTGCTAGTTTTGAAAATAACTCTTGGCTGTGGCAGTTTTTAGACAAAGATAGTGTGAAGTGTAAAATACCATTTTAGGGATATTGATCAATTTGATGTGAACCAAGTGGTTTCGTTCTAACCCCTTGTCATATGTACGTCTCGCAGGCTCAAGTGTGTGCTGTGTGACATTATCCTTTAATTATATGTATTATTAGAGGAATTCTATTGTTTTCAAATAAGCATTGCATAGGCGATTGTATTGTGTTTCTAACGCACAAAGTGATTTATTTTAGCAGATGTATAAAGTTAACAGTTCAATATTTGATTATAATATAATCAACAGTACAGTACAGCCAATACCAAAAGATACATACATACCGCTGCGCTCCCACGGGCACCAGTGAACAGTAGTTCACCCTTGAATACTGTGGTCAGAGAATGACTGAAGCTAGTGGGAGCGCAGCTATGATATATATACATTCAGTGTTACAGAGTGAACAATGCAGATGACGTGGCTTGCTTCTATAGGTCCAGACTTCGGGTGGGTCCAGGGTAGACAGGTCATAGGCTAGTTCACTTTTGCCTTGTTTATAGCTCTAGTGCCGTGTATACTGGGGTGATTCTAGGGGTTCTCAGAGTAGTTGCCAAGAGAAACACACGAACTGCCCTTTTTAGAGCATAAGAGCAAAACTCTGTTACATCTTGAAAATATCTACCTACCTACACTTCTTTAGCCCATACACCACACTAATCTCCACCAATCCAGCCCTGTACTCCCCACAGGTGAACAAAATATTTAATCTCCTTAAGAGTCAACCCTAATAACCCAAAGTAATACTGACACATTTTTTCATCACATCCCTACACCGTATCCCTCAAAGGGAACCTAACCAAATTTATACTATAAAGTGTTTTAAAGCTTGCACCGCTACCTCACCCTTAAGCCGTACATTTCAGTTTTATAGAACAAGCAAGCATATATACCAATTAGCAGATTTCCTGCATAGCTTAAAAACCAAAAGCTTCGAACAGGGCAATTTAATCCCCCTGCCCGCCTCATACCCAAGAGATAACTACTCTGAGAACCCCTAGAATCACCCCAGTATACACGACACTAGAGCTATAAACAAGGCAAAAGAGCTATAGACCAATACTGCAAAAGGAGCTATAAACATTTCCCACTCCAGAAGAGCCACCGGACCGGCCGCTATCGTGTATACTGTCTCGCCTGTTCTCTCTCCCCCCCCCCACTCCCCATCTTATCTCCTCACAGGTCACGCCACGGAAGAAACAAGGAAACAAACAACAAAAACCGGAACAGGAACATCCGGAACATCCGTCAAGGCAGCACCAACCCTCATAACAACAAAACAAAGCGCAGACGTCCCAGGTAAACCCTCCCAAAAGGGTCTAAACCACCCACTTCATAGGCTAGTTCAAACTAAAGAATCCAAAGGTGGGGGTCATCTCTCCAGGGATGTGCTCCTTTGTTCCCGCCACGACTCCAGTTACAAATAATCTATTAGCATTTTATAGTCAGCATCATATTAAAGGTTTATTCCCTAACATCAATAACTAGAGTATGCAATGTGCGATCTCTTCGCCGAATGCACCGGACAGCTGCTGATGTAAAGGCGATTAATATGATATCAGACATGACACATTTCCTTTAACCTGAACCTTAAATAACACTGAGGTGTACATATAATCATAATATATAAACTAATAATAAACTAAATGCTATCTGCTCATTAATCACTGTATAACGGAACCAATATGAATTGTAAAGCGCTACGGAATTTGCTGGCGCTTTATAAATAAATGTTGATGATGATGATGATTATATAAATAATTAAATGTTGTAATGCGAGTGTGTACTTGCGTTTTTTACTGTGCGATCGTAGTATGCCACGTGTAGCGTGGCATACTACGTGCAATCGACCAATAAAACAATATTAACCAATATACTTTTGTTCATCCAATTATACGACTTCGACAGTTCCACCCTTTGATAGTATAATAAACTATCACCTTAAAGATGTTATATGCAGGATCTCAGTACCACGTTTCATAGTTATGTAATGCAAGTCCCCCTTGGTGTATGACCACGCTGTTTGTAGATCTAAACAAGTTATCATAAGAGAGAGTCTTAATCCTCAAAACGATTTCTTCCTTTACTATAGACCGTACACTTCTGGAGCTTGGAGATAACCTTTTGTATGCCCTTCAAGGGTGCAATAAAACATGTAATACATTATTTGGAAAGGTACAGAGTACAATAGAACATGTATCAGTTATACAGAATACTCTACTACAGTTCTTCAAGTTTAACAGGTTCATCTGTCCAACGCATGTCTTTAAGCTCAGAATACATTTAAACACTTCATGTTCATCAATAGCATCATCCTATGTCTATCAATAATGTTATATACAATCTCTTTCAGCTTGCGTTAATATACACACTTCTAACAATGTCATCAGTTCTTTTCATCAACACTTGTGGGCGGGCTATTGTCTGTTCGTTCTTCCCAGTCTCCCAATACTCAGGTTTCTTTGTGCGTGAAATAGCGGTTGGCTAGCCAAACATTGGGAGACTCCAGGTTAAGGGACCTAGGTGTCGTACTTTTCCCCTAGTGGCCTCCCACCCATAATTCGGGTACCTCAAGAATATTTAGTGGAAAGAGAACTAATCCTACGTGATATAATCACTGAGGCTCATGAGAGCACGCCCAGCACTTTGTTTGGTCTAAAACCTTACCCTCCCAAGAATGATAATCATTCTCAAGGATGCCTGCTCAAGTCCGAATATTACTGGACTGGCATCGCTGGGTGTACTTTTCTTTTTTAACTATGTGGTCAATGTACTTACGGACGTAATGTTACTCAGACAATAGCCCCTCCCACTTTCTCCAAGCTCCAAGGTTTCCAAATTTTCCTTTACCCATGAATTGAATAGAGTAATTGGCTGGACCGATTATGCTACTAACTTCTCCTTCATCCCCAATACCTCATTATCATTACCTGAACCAGCCTCTGTCACCTGTCAACAATCAAAAGAATTGACCGTCCTGAAAAAAGAATGTGATGAGAGAAACACAGAAAAGGAAAAACTACAACTTCATACTGGACAACTGTATTAGCCTCTGGCTCAGGTGCTACTAACTGTATTCGATGACTTCCAGAACAGATTCATGAGTGCACTTGGACCCTTCTTTGAGTGTTGGCCCCTCTGCAGTGGGTGAAATGGGCACCAGTGTGTCTCTGCTACCCTTGAAGTCGTGATGCTGGTAGCCTACACCTGGTACCTGTCTGTCAAATAACCTGAGCCTAGGAAATTACTGCTCCACAACTTACTCTCCCGATCCAACATCCTGACAGTTAGTGTGACATTTCAGGAAACATTGTTTTGGACCTTCTCAGTTGCTGTCTCACCATTTACCTTCCCTCTCAAGGTCTAATTTAGCCTATCAGTTACAATCTCATCTCAAGAGGGATCAAGAACATTTTAAAAATCGACAAGTAAAGAGGCAGCCCAGGAGTGATCTTTGGTAGCGGGGAAGGACTAGTGGCCGAAGCTATCAACCACTTCAATCAAGTTCCAACTCTCATTCTATTCAATTCGTTCTACCTAGTACCATTACTTTATGTTCACACTGGTTTGTGGCTAATCGAATGTATGTAATTTGTTAACACTAGTCATACATTATACATTTATTATCAATAACATGAATACCCCTATCACCTATTATAACTCTAGGGCTATCACATTGAATAACAAAAGCTTTGAGTATGACATAGTAATACATTAGACACATTTCAATACACCTTTACCCAGACATATTTCATTGGTACACCAGTCTATACTTGAGGGTCCTGCATGGTGGTAATTGGATGACGTGGATTTGTTTTACCTGGAGAAAAACCCATCTGCAGGAGGAATATGGAATGGCTCTATTGGTATCATCTTCCTGACATTCTCTCAATCAAGGGACATTGCCGTCCTACTAGCTTGAGAAGAAATGTCTGGTGCACCCCAATATGCTCTTACCAGCTTGCGCATACCTTTTGTACCCATCTGAGCCAGACCATGTGCTGCCTCCGCTAGGTCTGGAAGATACACTCTGGGAGCTACTGGTCTACAGTGTCCACCTCTCCAGGGTCCGCCAGACTCCTCACCACATCTCTTCACCTTCCAGACAGTTTATTCTTCAGGTAACACAAATCTTCATATATTAACCAATATGTGTATGCGTGCATGTGTGTGTGTTCACATTTTAAAACAATACAATGAAAAACAAAACAAAACAAAACATAAATTTGCCAGCTGTCACATAAAACCCTGCTGTCTATTTGACAGCTATGTTCGCCCTGGTGTGACAGCCATGTATGGTCGTGTGTGTAAGTGTGGACTTTACTAGCAGCTACTTCAGTTGGTAACTGTGTCACTGTGTAAAGTCCTCAATGTAGTGTCCTACTCATGTGCTGGTATTGCTATAAAAGATTTTTTTTTGTCAACTCAACGTTGCCCCCTAGAGTAGAAAAATGCTGAAGACCAATGTATATCAATCGATTTTCCCTTTGCCAACTCACATGCCATTCTCAGTACCTCATATTCAGCTACTTGACTAAGTGAGAAAGACAAAGGGGTCTATTTCTATAACACTTTCTTCAAATATAACAGTACCCAGTACATGACTGTCTTTTCTAGGGTTTCACATTATGTCGTATCTTGTGGCAAAAATCCTACTCCAATGTTCTACACAGAGATGCATATCTGTATGTCTACCCTTCAGCAATCTCCTAACCACCCTTTGTGCATACATATAAAGGCACATTTTTGTACAGGAGGCATGAAACAAAAAAAGAAAACAAAAACAGATATGCAGTCTATAAAACGTGAATCGTATTTCCACAATAAAACTTTTTGCTTAAAATTAGCAGCTTCTATACACATAACACCAAACCCCTTACTGTTTCTGTAACTCATGTCAATCTAGTGTGTATATCCCTGAGTTTGTCTTATGTAAAAAAAATATGTCTTAGCCCCCTTAATGAGACTGTGTCTATGGGCTAGATTTACTAAACTGCGGGTTTGAAAAAGTGGGGATGTTGCCTATAGCAACCAATCAGATTCTAGCTTTCATTTATTTAGTACCTTCTAAAAAATGATAGCTAGAATCTGATTGGTTGCTATAGGCAACATCCCCACTTTTTCAAACCCGCAGCTTAGTAAATCTAGCCCTATGTCTTTTTGTATCTCTATATAAGAGCAGATAGAGAGAGAGAGAGAGAGAGAGAAAGATTGAGAGATACTAGCATACATGTGAATAATGAGAAATAAGAAAGCAATGAATAATAGGAATACAAAGATTTAAATACAAGGGTTTGAAAACAAACATACATGCAGAAAGGAATATTTTTTACAGCAACAATGACAGCTGGATTGGACTCTATGGGAAAATGGCTGTATTACTTACACTAATCCCCTTAGCTATTTGCTAACCTATGGCCCCTCCCCATACTTGACTAGGGGGTCTTACATCAATCCAGTGTCGTCCGTCATTTGTTCATTAAGAACTCGGTATCACATTGACTACATACCTTTGCGACGGACTTCCTGACTTAACTCTTGATGACTCATCTTGAGATACATAAAACGATATTTTGGAGCAAAGTATGTACATACTTCATTTTTGGATAATGATTCTCATCCAAACAATTTATCATGAGTCACTGCAGCCTAAAACAAAGAGTGTTCCAATGATCCATTGTTAATTAGTCTTTCAAGAGTTATTTTTCTATTTCTCTATCCCACCCCTTTAAACACTAAGTCTATATTTCTTTTGTGTACCCTTATCTGTGAGAAGAAAAACAAGATAGTTATCTTAAAACAGCAAACGAAACAAACATTTCCATTCTTTACCATCGGCCAGCGATTAGGAAAGCAAGCATGTGACAACATAAAACAAACAAGCAAAATCAACAAAGTATTAATGTTAAATCAGTTTCTTTCTAAACCTGCACACTAATACTTACCACAGATTAACCTTTAACTTGCCTGGTTTTAGGACTACAGGTCTGACCTAAACTCTAGGGTTGGCTATAGTTCTCCCTCAAGGCATTGGCTGTTATGAGGTGCGCAGGCAACTGTTGAGAAGCCTCTGAGACTTGTGTGCACCATCTCTGTGGATGTCTTTCTGATTCCCCCTTAGATGGGCCAAGTCTCTTTGCTTCCGCTCTTGTCATTGTACAGTCCTTTGCTTGGTGTCCCGTTTTAGCGCATCTAAAACACTTCCTCAACTCATGTTGTTTCTTTTCCTTAAACCAGGTGTTATTATGCTGTGGTTGTGTGTGCCGTCCCTCGAGTGCTTGGATACTCACCATCATTAACCTATCACTTAGTGTCTCTTTCTGTTTATTTATATTCTTATCATGTTCTATAGCTGACTCCCTGAGAGCATCTACAGTGATCCCTCTCCAGTTCGGTAATGAAGTTTGCACCCTTGTTTTCAAATTTTCTCTGAGGCCATCCATTAAGACTGAAACAGCTACCTCCCTGTAGTGTACATCATCCTTTATGTCTGATAACCCAGTGTATTTGGCCATCGCTATCAGAGCTCGAGAAAAATAGTCCACTGCATTTTCACTATCCTGTTGTTTGATAGTGAAAATTTTACTCCAGTCCACTACCACAGGAAAGTATATGGCCAACTGAAAGATTATGCATTTAATATTTTCCTGAATATCATCATCTGTTAAGGACTTCTCTTCCTCCAACATACAATCCTTAATAAACTTTTGTATATCAGTACCGGGAGGAAGACAGGCCCTAAACACCACTCGCCAATCTTTATTAGTTGGCTCATGTGCATAACCTAAATCTCTAACAAATTTCTGACACTTGGCTAAATCTTTCCTAGAGTCTGGGAACTCAGATATAATTGCACGCAGTTCAGATCTAGTCCATGGACAATGCATTTCTACATGTCTTATGGGAACTATGCCATCTCTGTCCGCCTTCCCATTGGGAACTGCTATTGTGCAGACAGGATGCAAACCTACTAAATCACTACATTCTGAACGAGTTGCTGGAATTGCTGTTGCAGTATAATGGATGTCCCCCCTTCTATTAATCTCTACATTATTCTCACCAATTTCAGCCGGTGCCCCTGCTGGTGGAACCGTTCCCTTTCCTTGTCCAGGTGTTGCCGCTTGTAGGTTATTAGCATGGGCAGTGGCCGAAATGACGGTGGGTTCACCTTCTTCCCTTGATACCTTATCTTTAACGTAAATTATAGGATACAAGTTACTGGTTACATTCTTAACATTTTTGGTATTGACTGTACTTATCACCTTAATCGCATTTGGCTGCGAGGGCGCATGTGCGCTCAGTTCTACACGTTTCTCAACGCTCACTTCCGCTGTGTGCGCGCTTTTCGCCACGCCTACTTCCGCTGTGCACTCGCTCTGCCACGTGTTACCTTCCATTTGCCACAATTTTAAACAATCATCATGTTTAATTCTCGTTTTTGTTGATTTAATCAACCGCACTTTATTTCTAACATTATTTGACACCTCCGACTCAAAACTACCTATGTTTGGGAAAGGTTTCTCACAATCCTTGGTCATCTTGACCCACTTGTCGCAATATGTCGTTGCATATGCACCATATTTCTTACACATGAGAAATCTTGCTGAATCAATAAGGCCTTCCTTAGGCAGTACATTGGCCATCTCTAGCGTATGTTTATCACTTATTTTGAACAATACTCTTTATGCGGACCACAGATAACACCGTAGTGCTCTGTCCCTTCCAGCAAACAATTTCAACCCCTTGCTATAAACAATCTACCGCTAGAGATGTCTAATGGCCGTGGACGTATTTCCTCTAGCCGCGTCCACTCGCTTCTTCTCGCACCAAGCGAGGACCCCTAACACAGAAATATCTCTGTGGGCCCCATGGCTATCATCTCCTCGATACCCAGGCTCTACCACAAAATCTGTTTTCACCGTATACCTTGTCAGGGGTGCACGCAGTATTGTCAGGAGGGGGGTTAAAAAAAAAAACAACCCGAGAGAGAGCTGCCACGAGTGCGCAGCAACTCCATTTTGGCAGCGCTGCCCTATACAGCAGCCGCGGCTCTGTCAAAGAAGCGTCCGCGGCGGTGCTGTATGCAATACAGCACCGTCGCGGACGCGTCTTTGACAGCGCCGCGACTGCTGTATAGGACAGTGCCGCTATGGTGGCCAGTTAGTTAGCGCAGGGGGGGGGGGTTTCTGGAGACTCAGAAACCCCCCCTGCGTGCGCCACTGCTTGTATACTACTTATTCAAATCATATACTTCTTCAATACACCGTATGCTACTCAAAATACCACATACTACCATAAAACCACACCATATACTGCTTAAAATATTGTATATTACTTATAACACTGTATGCTACTCAAAATACCACATACTACTTGGACCCACACCATATACTGCTTAAAATACTGTATATTACTTATAACAACACCGTATGCTACATAAAATACCACATACTACTTAAAATAACACCGCATTCTACTCAAAATGCCGCACACTACTTAAAACAACACCCCACCATATACTACTTACAATACCGTATATTACTTACAATCAACACCGTATGCTAAACAAAAATACCATATACTACATAAATAGTGTTATTTCAAACACAACCTTGCCCGTCCAGTCCACCTCGTCAGGCAGCAACCGATATCCCTGTCTTTTCAATAGTAAATCACCTCTTTGTCTGTCTTCAACAGTATGCAAACTCTTCTCTTATCTTTATGCATACCATTCACATACAACCTTTTGTTTTCTGCACAGAAAATAGATTTCCCAAACAATGGTAATATTTCAGAGGTTTTAACAAGTGATTATGCTATACATATATAACAGACTATGAACATGATTGTTTGAACACGTGGCAATAATACCGGAAGTACACATATACGCTAAGCAGGAAGTACACATACTCTATGCAATACCTTTTAAAATGCAAAACGACAATAAAAAGAAATATTTTTCTTTCTTGTTGTTAGACAGTCGCGGCTGCCGCAGGCACCTCCGCGACACTCATTACCGTCCTCAGACGTCCCGGCCGTCGCCATGACCGGGGCGTCACTTCCGGATCCTAGCCGACCGTTGCCAAGGCAGCGGTCGGAAACTCTGCCCTGCGCTGCGTCCCGGCAACGGAGGAAGCCGGGCGCGCATGCGCAGAAGATAGTATCTTGTACTTTTCATTCTGGGGCTTGATTTAACTAGCCTGTGGGCTGATTAATGCCTGATTCATTAATCAGGCAGGGGGCTGTGTGTGATTCAGAGCTAGGCTCTGATTGGTGGCCACTAGTATTTAAGGCAGTGAGGTTTGCAGCCTCACTGCCGGTTATAGTTCTGTATCCAGTCTGCTAGCCTGCTCCCTGCTTGTTCCTATTGGACCCTGTTACTGCTTACCCGTGTATGACCCTTGGCTTGAATTTGGACCCCGCTTGTGTATCTCGTGACCCTGACCTTTGGCTTGAATACTTACCTCCCTGTTTGCTTGTGACCTCTGACCTCAGCTTATTCCTTGATACCGTTGTCTGCCGCCGGCCTCTGACCTCTGCTTGGACTCCACTCCGCTGCTTGGGTTCTCCCTAGCCGGTGCACACTTCACGACCCTCTGCCAGTCTGCAGCCCAGTCTGTCCCCACCATCAGGGGCTCCAGTGAATACCTGACTGGTAGAGTAGACTCCGGGTTGTATTGTGCCGGCTAGCGGGGTTCCTAACATTATAACCGGAGACGAAGTTGGTATGGAAGAAAGCGGAACCAAATCGTCTCCTCTTCAAGCCCTGGCGGGTCATATTGAGGCTCTCTATCAGATGATCCGGGAACTGTCCCAGCGTTTGTCCTCCCCAGACTGGGTTCCCCGGACTACACTGCTCAGTTCTGGTTCAGTTGATGAACCCAAGTTAAATTTGCCGGACCGGTTCTCCGGAAATAGAGCCCTGTTCCGGAATTTTAAAGAAAGCTGCAAACTCTACTTTCGGCTGAAACCTCGGTCTTCTGGTTCAGAACAGCAGAGAGTGGGAATTGTCATCTCCCTCCTACTGGGGGTAGTCCTGGGCTTTCACCCTACCACAGTCGAGCCCTATCATACAATCATTGGAAGCCTTCTTTAATGCACTAGGCCTCATTTATGATGATCCGGACCGAGTTGCCTCTGCTGAGGCTCATCTACGGGTTTTAAAGCAAGCCCAATGTTCTGTAGAAGAATACTGCGCTGAATTCCGCAGATGGTCGTCTGACTGTGAGTGGAACGACCCAGCATTGCGCAGTCAGTTTCGCCTAGGACTATCAGAGGAGGTTAAGGATTCACTTGTGCAGTATCCTTCCCCTGCCTCGTTGGAGAGCCTTATGCAACTTGCTATTAAAATTGACAGAAGAATCAAGGAGAGGAGAACAGAGAAGGAGGCATCTTCCTGCTCATCTGCAATTGTTCCCGCTCTCACGGATGTTGAGAAGCCTATGTCCTTAGGGCCGCTTCACCTATCTTCTGACGAAAGAAACAGGAGACGGTCACAAGGACTATGCCTTTATTGTGGGAAGAAAGGCCACTTCTCCTGCTCTTGCCCTTTCAAACCTGAGAAAGGAGCATCTCTGGGAAAGATACACTTAGGCCTGCAAGTTGTTTCCCAAAAGAATGCTGTCCTGATTCCCGCACAAATCACTTTTGGTGCCAGTTCCGTGGCCTTATCGGCCTTCATTGATAGTGGAGCTGCAGGCAATTTCCTTAATATCGGGTTCGCCCGCACCGCTGGGATTCCGCCTGTAAGACTCAAATCCGCTATTACCGTCTGTGGCTTAGATGGGAATCCATTGCCTGGATGTAAGGTTGAATGGGAGACTCCGCCTTTATACTTGAACATTGGAGCACTTCATTCGGAGTCCATAACCTTTCTCCTTATTGATTGCTCATCGGTTTCGTTGGTCCTGGGCCATCCCTGGCTTTCTCGTCACAACCCTGTTGTGGATTGGGAGAGAAGAGAAATCGTTCAGTGGAGCTCGTATTGTTCACAGTCTTGCTTGACCCTGCCTCTGCGAATCGTCCAGTCTATTCCGGAGCAACTTCCCTCACAATACCACGACTTCTGGGACGTGTTTTCCAAGAGAGCTGCGGATACTTTGCCACCTCACCAGGACTTCGACTATGCCATTGATCTCATACCTGGCTCCAAGTTACCCAAGGGACGCTTGTATTCTCTCTCGGGCCCCGAGACCAAATCCATGCAGGATTATATTGAGGAGAATTTGGAGAAAGGCTTCATCAGGCCATCTAAATCTCTGGTAGGAGCTGGATGTTTTTTTGTGTCTAAAAAAGACGGAGGTATTGACTACAGACGATTGAACCTCATCACAGTCAAAAACACCTACCCACTTCCTCTAATCTCCGTATTATTCGACCAATTAAGAGGTGCAACGGTTTTCACCAAAATCGATCTTCGAGGTGCATATAACCTCATCCGGATCAGAGAAGGAGATGAGTGGAAGACGGCATTTAATACACTTTCGGGCCACTATGAATATCTGGTCATGCCGTTTGGTCTTAGTAACGTGCCTGCGGTGTTCCAAGATCTAATTAATGAGGTGCTACGGGAGTTCCTGGGTCATTTCGTGGTCGTCTATTTGGACGACATCCTCATATACTCCAAATCCTTAACTGTACATCAGGGCCATGTCAGACAAGTGTTACAGAAATTGCGAGAACACCACCTCTACGCTAAAATAGAAAAATGTGAATTCGAGGTGCAGAAAGTATCCTTCTTAGGTTATGTAATCTCCTCTGAGGGATTCTCCATGGACCCCACCAAGGTCCAAGCTATCCTGGATTGGGTTGGGAACCAAATAATCTCAAGGCGGTGCAGAGGTTCTTGGGCTTTGCCAATTACTATAGAAGATTCATTTGTGATTTTGCTGAGATTGTGGCTCCTTTTGTCACCTTGACTCGCAAAGGAATGGATCCAACGAACTGACCACCCCAGGCAATAACCGCGTTTGAGACTTTAAAGAAAGCGTTTGTATCAGCTCAGGTCCTTAGACATCCAGATTCTGAATAACCGTTTGTTCTTGAAGTTGATGCCTCCGACGACGGTGCTGGTGCCATCTTGTCTCAAAAAGATTCCCATACTCACCGCCTACATCCGTGTGCCTAATTCTCCCGTCAGTTTTCCTCAGCAGAAGCCAACTATGATGTAGGTAACCGGGAGCTATTGGCAATCAAATGGGCCTTTGAGGAGTGGCGACATTGGCTAGAAGGCGCTACACATCAGATCTCTGTTATAACTGATCACAAGAATCTACAATACATACAGTCGGCCAAATGCCTGAACCCCAGACAGGCTCGTTGGTCGCTGTTCTTCACCCGTTTTAACTTTGTGATTACCTACCGTCCAGGTTCTAAGAATGTCCAAGCAGATGCTCTGTCCAGAAGCTTCCTGGCACATCATGTTCCAGTTACTAGTCCTGAACCCATCATTCCCACTTCCATGATCCATGCTGGGTTAACCCAAGACCTGAGCTGCACCCTGCAAAGATTCCAAAGGTTAGCTCCTGATAACACTCCTGTAGGATGCTTATTCGTTCCTGTTCATTTAAGGAAAGCAGTCCTGGCTGAGGCACATGATAGTAAGACTGCTGGACATCCTGAACAGAAGACTTTGGAGATCCTCTCCCATACTGTCTGGTGGCCATCGTTGCCCGCTGATGTCAAGAGTTATGTCCTCGCTTGTGAGGGTTGTGCCAGGAGTAAGGTTCTCAGGAGTCGTCCTGTAGGTCAGTAGCTTCCATTGTCTATCCCTGCAAAACCTTGGACACACTTGTCTATGGACTTTATAGTTGACCTGCCACTCTCTGCAGGTCACAACACCATCTGGGTGGTAGTTGACCGCTTCAGCAAGATGTCACATTTTATACCACTACCCAGGCTCCCTAGTGCTCGAGATCTGGCCATTCTGTTCATCCAGCATATATTCCGGCTTCATGGACTTCCTACTGACATCGTTTCCGACCGCGGTTCCCAATTCTTGGCACAATTCTGGAAATCTTTTTGTACAGTTCTTGGGATCAAGATAAGCCTCTCGTCTGCTTACCATCCTCAGTCGAATGGGCAAACCGAAAGGGTTAACCAGTCCTTAGAACAGTTCCTACGATGTTACACCTCGGAATTTCATGATAACTGGTCTTCTCTGTTACCCTGGGCAGAATTTGCGTATAATAATTCTTGTCACTCATCTACCAAAACCTCTCCATTTTACTGCAATTTTGGTTTTCACCCCAGGTCTAATTCCTTATACTCTCTCAAATCCGCTGGTATTCCGGAAATTCGTTCCACGGCCAGGGATCTCAAAGTTATCTGGAGAAAAGTACAGTCATCATTGAGACAAGCCTCATTTTTTGCAAAAAAAAATTTGGACCGCCACCGTACCACCTGCTCCCTCAAAGTGGGCCAGAAAGTGTGGCTGTCTACACGCAATATCAGGCTCAGACAGCCTTGCAAAAAACTAGGGCCTAAATTCATCGGTCCTTTCCTCATTATCAAGAAGATTAATGCTGTAGCATTGAGATTGAAAATCCCTGGTTCCTTAAGGATCCCCAACACCTTCCATTGTTCTCTGCTTAAACCTGTGTTATACCCAAATCAGTTCCAGTCTTCGAATTTTTCTGTACGGAACACGAACAAATACATCATTCATAAGATCCTCGATTCTAAGAGAGTGCAGGGGCAGGTGCACTTTCTAGTTCAATGGAGGAATCGTGGGTTGGAAGAGCGGTCGTGGATTCCACAAAGATGGCTTCATGCTGCTAAACATTTAAAGGAATTTTTCAAAAAATTCCCTAAGAAACCTGGGTGTCGCGGTTCTTTGACCCCTCCTCAAGGGGGGGGGGTACTGTTAGACAGTCGCGGCGGCCGCGGGCACCGCCGCGACACTCATTACCATCCTCTGACATCCCGGCCGTCGCCATGACGACCGGGGCGTCACTTCCGGATCCTGGCCGACTGTTGCCAAGGCAACGGTCGGAAGCTCTGTGCCCTGCGCTGCGTCCCGGCAACGGAGGAAGCCGGGCGCGCATGCGCAGAAGATAGTATCTTGTACTTTTCATTCTGGGGCTTGATTTAACTAGCCTGTGGGCTGATTAATGCCTGATTCATTAATCAGGCAGGGGGATGTGTGTGATTCAGAGCTAGGCTCTGATTGGTGGCCACTAGTATTTAAGGCAGTGAGGTTTGCAGCCTCACTGCCGGTTATAGTTCTGTATCCAGTCTGCTAGCCTGCTCCCTGCTTGTTCCTATCTATTGGACCCTTTTACTGCTTACCTGTGTATGACCCTTGGCTTGAATTTGGACCCCGCTTGTGTATCTCGTGACCCTGACCTTTGGCTTGAATACTTACCTCCCTGTCTGCTTGTGACCTCTGACCTCAGCTTATTCCTTGATACCGTTGTCTGCCGCCGGCCTCTGACCTCTGCTTGGACTCCACTCCGCTGCTTGGGTTCTCCCTAGCCGGTGCATACTTCACGACCCTCTGCCAGTCTGCATCCCAGTCTGTCCCCACCATCAGGGGCTCCAGTGAATACCTGACTGGTAGAGTAGACTCCGGGTTGTGTTGTGCCGGCTAGCGGGGATCCTAACACTTGTCCCTAGATTCAAGTTAGCATTCCTTCAGATTATGCAACAATGGACATTCGGTTTCTCAACACAGAATGGACAACAGGTTTTGAACACATTGCGTTCTTTCCCGTATGTGACGCGTCTTCCACCCTTTGGTGAGGAACCGAATTCCGTCAGCGTTACATAACTTCCGGCAACGTAACCTCCAAACTCAGAGCCCCCAAATTATTAGAATAATTCTATTGTTTTCGAATAAGCATTGCATAGGCGATTGCATTGTGTTTCTAACGCACAAAGTGATTTATTTTAGCAGATGTAAAAAGTTAACAGTTCAATATTTGATTATAATATACTCAACAGTACAGTACAGCCAATACCAAAAGATATATACATACCGCTGCGCTCCCATGGGCACCAGTAAACAGTAGTTCACCCTTGAATGCTGTGGTCAGAGAATGACTGAAGCTAGTGGGCGCGCAGATATGATATATATATATACAGAGTGAACAATGCAGATGACGTGGCTTGCTTCTATAGGTCCAGACTTTGGGTGGGTCCAGGGTAAACAGGTCATAGGCTAGTTCAAACTAAAGAATCTAAAGGTGGGGGTCATCTCTCCAGGGGATGTGCTCTTTTGTTCCCGCCACGACTCCAGTTACAACTAATCTATTAGCATTTTATAGTCAGCATCATATTAAAGGTTTATTCCCCAACATCAATAACTAGAGTATGCAATGTGCGATCTCTTCGCCGAATGCACCGGACAGCTGCTGATGTAAAGGCGATTAATATGATATCAGACATGACACATTTCCTTTAACCTGAACCTTAAATAACACTGAGGTGTACATATAATCATAATATATAAACTAATAATAAACTAAATGCTATCTGCTCATTAATCACTGTATACTGGAACCAATATGAATATGAATTATATAAATAATTAAATGTTGTAATGCGAGTGTGTACGTGTGTATTTTACCGTGCGATCACAGTATGCCACGTGTAGCGTGGCATACTGAGTGCAATCGACCAATAAAACAATATTAACCAATATACTTTCGTTCATCCAATTATACGACTTCGGCAGTATTGTATACTGACCATGTATTTATTAATTTGATATTATTGTATATATAACCCTTGTATAATGTAAATATGATATTGTTAACCTGAAATATATTATAATAAGGATGTACTCTATTAAAATGCCCAAACTAAACCTGGTTGCCTGTCAGGACTGACCACTCTCTGGTAGAGCCAAATAGACAATGAACAAGTGAACGGAAGTAGACTTGAATTAAATTAATTGAATTAGAACAACAATTAAAAATTTGCATATAGTAATCACTTAAATAACACAAGAACTGTGTTGCTATAACAGCTGTGTCAGCAAATGCTAGCTTATAACTATGACCTTTACAGGTAAACAGTAAAGAATCGCAATAGCACCACAATCACACTTGCAATAGTTCTATCACTCTGGCTATCCAAAGCAGATAATACAGTCACTTATATAATGTTGGGTACCGTTTGTACACTTGTTGTATAACCTGTGTTATGTGATGTAGTGTATATGGCTGCAGTGATTAACTTCAATAGTTACCCACTAAGACCTCCAGGTAGGGTCAGTGTCTTTAACTTATGCTGGTAAATAAGTTTGTAGTAGCACAACTCAGGAACAGTACAAAATGACACTCTCAGTCTTTGCAGTGTGTACATATGTACATAAGTACAGTTATCTCTCACTGGAGGCAACACTCTGGGCCTGCAGCAGCAAACCACTGGAACTAAACCTTTTGCTTGCAGTCCTCTCTGCTCACCTGCAATTCACCCAGACCAAAAGACTCCCTCTCTGGCCAGGGGTTAGCTTTGTATGCCCATAATAGCAACTCTTTGCAGGGCTACCCGGAGTTTTATTGACACAGGTCACTTGTAAAATGCATTCCTAGCACTGGGCACTCTTAACAACACTGAATTTCTTCTGACTCACCAAGTCTCTTCAACCCTCCTCACTGATTGCACACAGACTGGCCTTTCTATTCTGGTCAGACTTTCCTGTAACACTCAGCCTCTCCTAGCATGCAAATTTTGGAATAATATCTTAGTTTTTGCAAATATTGATTCTTCTTTAAATCATGGCACCATTAATTTGACCTGAAATTATAGTCAATACATTGACAATGTCATAACTTAGGATATTATTTCATATAACCGTTCTAGTCATCAAACTTTACATTGATCAACGAATCCTCCATTGCAGCAGTTACAGCTTTGCAGATGTTTAGCATTCCAGCAGTTTTTGAGGATATTCCTAGGAAACTTGTTCCCTCGACTTCTGTAACTTTCCTCAGAGGTGTGACTGGGCATTTTTCACTGGCCTTGTGGTCAAGTTCATCCCACATGAGCTCAATAGGGTTGAGATCTGGCCATTGTGCCAGCCCCTCCATCAAAGACAGTACTCTGGCTTTCAAAGAGCAGAGTAGGGGCCTCTTCTGAGTGTGCGCAGTCTGTCTTTTTTGAGAGCAGAGCAAGGGCGTCGGGTTGGGTTGGTGGCAACCCGAAATTGCCAGGCCCACCTCATCTCTGGCCTGAGTAGCGGCCATGCCCTCTACACCTCTGTAGTCCAGCATTTGCCTAGGGGTCTAGCCGGATATCTGTCAGGGAATATTAGTCTCTGGGTTTTGGCTGTTATGTTTTAGTGATTTTTTGGGGAGTCTTTTTTGATTTTCATATCATAATATAAGATACACACTTTGAATTTGGAGGAAAGAAGACTGAAAGATAAGATAAGGAAGAACAAGTATGATAGATCCATGGACTAGCAGTTGTGGTGGGACTAATACAGCAAAATGATTTAAGAATATATGTGACAAAAGTATCGCTAATTTTAAAGCTTGGAAAATATTTTTAAAAAAGAAACAAAAATCAACCATCCACCTAAAAATCAAATACACAAAAAGGGAAGATTAGATGGACCAGAGGGTTCTGCCATCAAGCTCTATGTGTACCCTTAATAAATATCTTCTTGTTCTCGTAGTAAGGAGTTATATTCTTTTATTATACAGTAGTAGTAACACTGGTGAAGGCATGAACGTGGATATTGAGGAATAAGTGGACAACCAGCACTTTATAAAATAAATAAGGTGGAGGAAAGATGGCTATAAAGTATGGAGTTATATTTTGGTTCAGAACATGACAAGGCCTAACAGATATTCAACTAATATATAGTTTTAATGTGTTTAATGTTGAAATTGTATCATTGGTATATTGAGCATGGGTTGTATATAAAACACAAAGGGTCTGATGCTGAATTGGATGGAATTTACTCTTACTTGCTCCTGCAGCATTTGTACCTGGTTTACGTCAGGCATGCATACGACCATGTACACATACACACAACCAGGTCATAAGCACAAGAAAAATTTGTTAACATTAGTTTTGATAGCGAAAAACACATTAATTATTAAGCTTGGTATAATAGATCAGATTGATCTCCTATACGAATGAAAGTAGCAAAAAATATTTTTAAAATACACCCTCAAAATCCTATAATATATGTACTATCAATGAAGAAAGCGTCTATCCACTTCAAAGGTGAACTGACAATCAGCCAGTGAGAAGCAGCTTGCTAGTGCTTGTGATGTCATCAGCATATATTTGCACTCTAGCGGGTACAAAAG
Source organism: Mixophyes fleayi (assembly GCF_038048845.1). Taxonomy (NCBI): domain Eukaryota; kingdom Metazoa; phylum Chordata; class Amphibia; order Anura; family Limnodynastidae; genus Mixophyes; species Mixophyes fleayi. The sequence goes on along the minus strand of NC_134407.1, from coordinate 123,970,957 downwards.
ACATGGTTCTTAACAGGTGAATATACATCTCCGTGCTGGTGGACATCAGCCACATTTCAGTAAATGCGCCCTTATTGTACTCGACTTACGTTAGACTGCCCCTTCACACCCCCCCCCCCCCCCGCCACACACACACCCCCCTTCCCCGTCTAGTCTCTCCAGTTGTAGGGAGGCGAAAGTGTCAGAGGCACATAACTCTTCCTTTGGCATGCACATTGCAAAGGTTCATAAATGTAGGCTATGCATAAGGGCATACGTCAACATCAACAAAAGGCCCAAAGTGCAATGTTGTAATTTTGTGTAATGTGTAGAGTGTAATGTTGTATAATCTTGCATAATTAATTATCCTATGAAACGTGTCTGATTTGTCACACATTTACTGCATAGACCGCTAAAAGACAAAGAAGGGTCTGGCAGAAAAGGAGGCATTTCATTCTCTTTGAGTGAAACTTAGGAGCTGATTTATCAATGGACAAAAAATCCTATTGCTGGAGAAGATGGGATAGGGCTTTTTTTTTCGTTTGGCCCAATACATGAAAGGATTACTGATGGGCCTATTTAACAAATATTTTGGCTGTATTTGAACCTGTTTTGCTATTGTCATCTCATATCAAGATTATAAAAAATCCTTTACCCTGTGAATAAAGCACTTTTCAATAAATTAAGATTTTAACATATTCTTTAATGTTTTCAAAATAAATTTGATCTATTTTTTTCCCTTTTTTAAAGAATGTATTTTCCACATTACTAAAGCTGAAAGCCCAATTCTGGGCAAGTCAGCTCACACGCATGCGCATATCTGCAAAGTCTGGCCCAGTGACATGGAAAGTTAGCCAGTATCACTAAACAGGGGGTGGAAAACCAAAAAAAGTAAAAAAAAATAAAAAAAAGAGAGAACACTTTCACTCAAAAACTGGTAAAACAATTTTAAATGTAGCTTCAAATTATTGCAGTACAGAGCAATTGAAAAGCAAATACCTCATGTGCGAGTGAACCACATTTACTAACAGCACAGGGGGTTAAAGGAGTGGGTGGTAAAGGATTAAAATGAGTATAGTTTTAAGCATTCACAGTTGATGCTGGCCACTCCCCATTCACAATAGCTACTTTGTCCTGCACAAGGTTATATTTATTTTGGGGTGGAAGCGGCCTCTGCTCGTGCTGCCTCATTCATTGCTAGGTTCCAAGCTACATTTCTCCCCACTGAAGAAAAAAAAAAAAACAACTGACTAAAACAATAATCTTGGAGACAGTGGGTCCGATCCCCACTGAGCTGCAGACCTGCAGGACCAGCCATATGCTGCCTTTTCTGAGGCAATGTCATCAGGTTATCCAGAAGGATGGAAAAATAGTGTTTGATCCCAGTAGAATACTTCTATGGCAAATTACATGAATGTTACTGTGGCTAAATACAAGTAAACAGAATCTGTTCGGCAGTACCAATAAAATGCAATATTAACTGACCATAACATTTTCAGTACTGGAAAAATGTATTAAACTTGTTTACACAACCTTAAGCAGAAATAGATTTTTTTCAAGATTTTTTTCAACCTAATTTAAGTTACCCAAGTTATTTTAGCGGCTCTTCATATGAGTATGACAGTTTTACCAAACACTTCAAAAATATAATAAAAATACTTCTACTGTATGATGCAACGCTTACATCTATTGCACATGCAGTTCAGATTAACTGTTCCGTTAAACAGTTACATTTCACTGAGGAGCACATTGAAAATGAAAAGCTGTGTAAGTAGTCAAAAAAGGCTAGGAATGGCATAACTGGGCCTATGGGTCACGCTGTGGAAAGCTCCAATCTAAAGGAAAAAAATACAGTATATACCTCGACATGAACGGATTTAAAGGTGGAATCTGCTACACATAATTTTTGTGCAATTCTGTGAATATAACTGACTTACCTTCTATTGCATGCAAGAAAGGCATATATTTAAAAATTGTACGTCTTCAAATAAGTTCAGACCATTAACAGCAGTTAAAGGGTTACTTATCAGAAACCTCTGAAGAGCTCAGTCACAGCTATAGAGAACTTTCAGCGCCAGGCGTCTGAGGAATGTGCTTTTAATTGTCTGCATCCTAATCGTCCCCCCTATGCCCACAGTGTAAATGACACTTGGGAGGTGTGCACAGACATTGATTTAGATGCAAGTTGAGTTGGAAAAGGTCAAAGAAGAATCGGAGGGTCTGCTCTTCTGCACATATTGAGGCCCCTTACTCAATGTCTATTAAAGGAATACTTATTTATGTGCTTACATAATATTTGTTTGGACAACTCTTTTTTTTCTAAATGACTTTCCCATATGATAGATTACACCATGACAGTTCAACCCTTTGTATGGTGTATGTAAAATATTTCATGTAGTCTTCATAGCACAATTATAATTGTAGCTCTAACTCATATGAACAAATATACATATGGAGAAAAATAATGTTCTCAATGCAAACTACTGCTTGCAGTCTTTTACTGAAAAACTATAGCAAAACTAAGAGTCTAGACTTAATAGATTTAACACTTGCTCCGAAAGAAGAATAGAAATCTCCAACAATTTTTTTTACAATCCCACCTCCTTCCTCTAGGTCCCCTTTGATTTAGCTGATTTACACCATTGACCAGAACCAGATGAAAAGCCCAAGGGGCCCTAAATGAATTCCCTCGATCCATCCATGCCAAAATGCCTTTCCCACGGCATCCTCCGACGCCTTTCCACCATTACTCTTTATTTACAGAATTTACCCTCAATATTAGTTTTTCTTTTTCCTCCTCATATTCAATATTATGACACATACTGTATATAACTATATACTGTAACAAAGGGAGGCATTTAGCTGGCAATATGCAGAGAAAGCAGGCAAGCAGAGTAAAACATTTGTGCAGTAATGCACCTAGATTGAAGATAAACCAGGTGAAGACTTATGTGAAGACTATGGGGAGACGTATGTGGGGTTAGACGTGTGTGATTTCTGCACTAAGTGAGATTTTCTCACAAAGTGGACGAAAATGCACAGTTAGACAACACAGTTGGACAAACATTGGACTACATTTGACTTGCTTTAACTCCCAGCAATAAGCAACATCTGCCACAGCCTATTTCTGCACTACTTGTCTATTTATATGGAATACTGCTAAGAGGTAATTCTTAAAATATCCTTGCTTTTTGCTTTTACCCCTTTTTTCACAATGTTTCACAAATTGCTTTTCTTAGTCTCATTTCATGGCATGATCTTTAGGACTGTGTCATCTTTCACCCCTCCACCAACACACAAATTTGTTCATATTGCACCTGCATTACTCCACTCACCTCTATTTAACACCCATGAACTGTTGTCCTATTTATTATCTCTAACAAGTACAGCCTCCACCTGTCGCCAGAAAATAAAAGGCCACACATCTTACAATCCCCTTGCCTATCTTTCGCTCACTCTGCTTCTATTAGCTGGTGATATATCACCTAATCCAGGTCCCCCACACTCCTCACACACACATACATCAGAACACTACCGTTCTATAGCAAACCTCAAACACATCACCTGTCTACCCTCTCTTCCCAAGTCCTTTAAATGTGCCCTTTGGAATGCACGATCTGTTTGTAACAAACTTACCTCCGTTCATGATCTCTTCCTCTCAAAAAACCTCAACCTTCTGGCAATAACAGAAACATGGCTCATGCAATCAGACACTGCCTCACCTGCAGCACTTTCACATGGTGGCCTCCATCTCACCCACACCTCCAGACCTGAAGGCAGACAAGGAGGTGGGGTTGGACTACTTCTCTCCCCACAGTGCACATACACAGTTCTACCAAATGTCCCATCACTCACGTTCACATCTTTTGAAGTACATGCTATTCGCATTTTTAATCCATTCTCCCTACGTGTTGCGGTGATCTATCGTCCCCCTGGAGCACACCAACAATTTATTGAGGATTTCTCTGCATGGCTCCCTCACTTCTTATCTTCAGACATCCCCACCATCATCATGGGTGACTTCAACATCCCCATTGATAACCCACCTTCCAAAGCTGCTTCCAAACTACTCTCTCTAACATCCTCACTTGACCTCTCCCAGTGGATTGAATCATCTACTCATAAGGATGGCCACTGCCTTGATCTTGTTTTCTCTAGACTATGCTCAGTTTCTAACTTTATTAATACACCCTTCCCCCTCTCGGATCATCACCTTATCAGCTACACTCTCACCCCCACTGCTCTAACCTCTCTACTGTCTAACTCAACCAAGCCTCCTCATACTCGTAGAAATCTGAATTCTATTAATCTTCAACAGTTTTCCACCTCTCTCCAACACCTTCTCTCCCCTATCTCTACATTCTCATCCCCTGAGATGGCAGTACCTCATTTTCACCTAACCTTAGCAACGGCCCTTGATCAAGTGGCTCCAGCGACACTTCATACTACACGTCGACTTCGATGTCAACCGTGGCACACCAAAGCAACACGAAATCTTCAAAAACTGTCCCGTAAAGCAGAACGTCACTGGCGTAAATCTCGAAGCTCTAATGACTTCTTCACATATACTTCTGTCTACCACTCCTATCGAAATGCTCTGGACACTGCAAAACAAACATACTTTCAATCTCTTATCTATGCTCAGGCTTCTAACCCCAAACGCCTTTTCAATACATTTAATCATCTTCTCAATCCTCCCACCCCGAACCCTCCATCTACTATCAGTGCTCAGGATCTTGCTACCTACTTCAAGGACAAGATTGATAAGATCAGACTAGAAATGGTATCCTCTTCCTCAACAAGCCATCAGCTCATTTCCTTCCCACTACCCTCTGACACCCTCTCTTCATTTGACCCCACAAATGAAGAGGAAATTTCTACGCTCTTCTTATCTTCCTACTCTACCTCCTGTCCTCTTGATCCTATTCCCTCGCAAATTGGTAGATCCCTGTCTTCTGTGCTCATTTCACCTCTAACTCAAATCTGTAATCTCTCACTCTCTACTGGCATCTTTCCATCACTATACAAGCATGCAGTGATTACTCCTATTCTAAAAAAACAAAACTCCGACCCAAACTCTCTCTCAAATTACCGTCCCATCTCTCAGCTCCCTTGCCCCTCCAAGCTTCTAGAGAGACTTGCCTACACTCGCCTCACACGCTTTCTTTCCGCAAACAACCTGTTGGATCCTCTTCAGTCAGGCTTTCGTTCTCAACACTCCACAGAGACTGCGCTGACCAAGGTTGTTAATGATCTGATCACTGCTAAGACTGAACGCCATTACTCTCTCCTAATTCTCCTTGATCTCTCGGCTGCATTTGACACAGTTGACCACTCTCTTCTCATACAAACGCTGCAATCCCTAGGTCTTCAAGACACAGTTCTATCCTGGTTCTCATCTTACCTCTCTAATCGCTCTTTCACTGTTAATTTCTCTGGAGCCACATCTGCTCCGCTTCCCCTATCAGTTGGAGTACCACAAGGCTCGGTGCTAGGTCCTCTGCTGTTCTCTATCTATACCGCTTCTCTTGGAAATCTAATAAGTTCCTTTGGCTTTCAGTATCATCTCTATGCGGATGATACCCAAATCTATCTATCCTCTCCTGATATCTCGACATCTGTGTTGTCCCGTGTAACTGACTGTCTTTCTGCCATTTCATCTTGGATGTCCTCTCGTCAACTCAAACTTAATCTTTCTAAAACAGAGTTAATAATATTCCCACCCGCCAACAAGAGCATACCTGACATTTCTATCTCTGTTGATAACATGACCATAAATCCCACCCCACAAGCTCGCTGCCTAGGTGTAATCCTTGATTCACGCCTATCCTTTGTTCCCCACATTGACTCTATATCTAAATCATGTTACATACATCTAAAGAACATTTCCAGAATCCGCACATATCTCACACAAGACACTGCTAAAACCTTAATTCATGCACTAATCATCTCCCGCATTGACTATTGCAATTCCCTCCTTACTGGTCTTCCCAAAAACAGACTCAAACCCCTAAAATCTATTTTGCATGCTTCGGCAAGACTGATTTTTCTTGCAAATAGCTATTCCTCTGTTGAATCACTCTGTATGTCTCTACACTGGCTGCCTGTCTTCTACCGAATCCAATATAAAATACTTTTACTAACCTACAAGGCCATCAACAAGGCTGCACCAACATACATCTCCTCTCTTGTCTCAAAATATCTCCCAACTCGGCAACTCCGTTCTGCAAAAGATCTGCGTCTCTCATCCACCCTCATTACATCCTCCCATTCCCGGTTACAGGACTTTTTTCGGGCTGCACCCACTCTATGGAACTCTCTCCCTCGCACAATAAGACTCTCCTCTGTTCTACAAACTTTCAAGCGTTCTCTGAAAATCTACCTATTCAGACAAGCGTATAATATTCCTCAACCACCATCTTAACCTCACTACCTTTAGCCTGTTACACAATTTCACACAAGACAACTACCCCCGGACCAACATTATTGTGTGACAGGATCATTTAGCTTATGAGTCACCCTACCTTTGCAGTCTGGCTGGGCCAAGATGCAAAATGTATACTTAACCTCATGTGTCAATCTCCCATTGTCCCATAGATTGTAAGCTTGCGAGCAGGGCCTTCTCACCTCTTTGTCTGTTTTACCCAGTTTGTTTATTAGTTTATTACGTTTGTCCCCAATTGTAAAGCGCTACGGAATATGTTGGCGCTATATAAATAACTGATGATGATGATGATGATGATGTGTGACAAACAGTAGTTTAAACCTTGGTTAACTAACATAGTTTAAAATGTCCTCCTGAAGATTGGGCTGAGAGGCTGGTGCAATATCTGACCGGCGAAGCTCAGCGAGCTTATATGGATCTGGAGGAGGACCGGGCCTCTGATTATTCGCGTCTAAAGTCTGAGTTATTGGCTCGCATTGAAGTTTCCGGGCCAGGCCAAGCCCAGCGCTATCACGAATGACGCTATGATAAAGATAAACCGGTCAGAGCACAATTGGCTGAGCTGTCCAAAATTCGCCTTCTCAGATTATTGAAGTTCTGGCGATAGATCACTACATCCGGGGGCTGAACCGTGATTTGCAAAGGTGGGTGCTGCAATCCGACCCACAAACTTATGAAGAGCTTGCCACAGTGGTAGAGAGGTTTTGTGTGATACAGCAGATGACTAAAGAACCTGCATTCGTGCCAAAGCCGATGCCACATCAAAAGTCTAGTTTGACAATCTTTGCTACAGGGTCGAATGTCAAAACTGCTGCGGACAGAGGGCCAGTTACAAGGGTGTCTAATCTGAAGTGCTTCGAATGGGGTGAGCCAGGCCACTTTAAGGCAGAGTGTCCACTACAGGAACCCATGGACTGTTCTGTGGCACATATTGGGCTATTTTACCATGAGTCCCACATCAGGAAGATCTTTGAAAAAATTGGCCCTGGAGCTGACGAAACGCGTTAGTTGGTTACTGAAGATTTTTTCCTTCACCTTTGGACTTATGAAGTAAATAGAGATTATCATTGTTGCACTACAGTTTATAAACCTTTTGTCATATTAGGGTGTTTCATCTGACCCTCTGTATACAGGCCAATCATAAGTTTCACCAAGCACTACTACAGTGGTAGAAGTCTCCAGATCCAGACTCAGCTGCACATCTACACAGGATCATTAACCTGGACAACCTGTGAATACTACTTTTCTAGTGCGCCAGTATCGAAGTTTTAGACACACAGAGTCATTTGAACATTTTCTTTCTCTTTGGAAAGTAACATCCGAGAAGGTGTTTATTGAGATCATCACAGGAGAGATAATACGTTGCCTCCGGAGCAAGAGACATACAGTGACAATATCTCCTTATCCCATTATTTCATCAAGCTCACTTGTGCAGACATCTTACCGGATCGTGGAGTACAGAGACAACAGCGAGGGAGACTTTAATATAACGCAAATCGTAACTTTCACTGAGCACTACTACAGTGGTAGAAGTCTCCAGATCCAGACTCAGCTGCACATCTACACAGGATCATTAACCTGGACAACCTGTGAATACTACTTTTCTAGTGCGCCAGTATCGAAGTTTTAGACACACAGAGTCATTTGAACATTTTCTTTCTCTTTGGAAAGTAACATCCGAGAAGGTGTTTATTGAGATCATCACAGGAGAGATAATACGTTGCCTCCGGAGCAAGAGACATACAGTGACAATATCTCCTTATCCCATTATTTCATCAAGCTCACTTGTGCAGACATCTTACCGGATCGTGGAGTACAGAGACAACAGCGAGGGAGACTTTAATATAACGCAAATCGTAACTTTCACTGAGCACTACTACATTGGTAGAAGTCTCCAGATCCAGACTCAGCTGCACATTTACACAGGATTATTATCCTGGACAACCTGTGAATACTACTTCTCTAGTGCACCAGTATCAGAGTTTTAGACACACAGAGTCATTTAAACATTTTCTTTCTCTTTGAAAAGCAATATCCGAGAAGGCGCTATTTGAAACCATCCCAGGAGGGAAAATACATGGTCTCCGCAGCAAGAGTCACATAGTGACAATATCTCCTTATCCCATTATTTCGTTAAGCTCATTTTTGCAGACGTCTTACCGGACCGTGGAGTAGAAAGACAACAGCGGGTGAGACTGTAATATACCGTAAGACAGCCAATTTGTCCCTTCTCAACTACAATTTTTATCTATTTTCTGGATATATAGAAACTCACTGAATGTACTTATCCCATCAGGACTAGTGATGAGCGGGCTCGGATTTCGCTAATCCGAGCCCACCCAAACAGTGCGGATCCGACGGGATCCGAGCACTGTTCGGGTATTTCCGCCCGCAAAATAAATCCAAAACGAGGCTATGACATCCAAGTCTCGCGTCGGATCTTGCGAGACTCGGATGTCATAAATTCACCGCTCGCGGCCGCCATCTTCATTCTGGCTGCGATCACTCGTGAGGGAGGTTTTTGTTAGGGAGCTCCTGTCCTGCTTTTCAGTGGTTTCCTTTGAGATCCTGTGCCTGTCCTGCTGATCAGTTTAGTGGTGATTTGTCCAGTGCTCTGTCCTGCTGAGTCCAGTGGTGCTTTGTCCTGTGCTCTGTCCTGCTGAGTCCAGTGGTGTTGCCTGTGTCCTGTGCTCTGTTCTGCTAAGGGCATTGTTATTTCAAAATTATTAAAAAGTTATAAAAAAATAAAAAAAAATAATAAAAAACTTATACAAAAATAATAAAAAAAATATATAAAAAAATTAAAAAAAACTTATACAAAAACAATTAAAAAAATATATAAAAAAGTCTCTAAAAATTTCTACTGCAATATATGAATAGGTTCACTGTTCCTGCAGTCAAGAAATATTAGTACTACAATATATAAAAATCTGTTATATAGTTTATATAAACTCCGTTCACTGTTGCTGCTGTACCAAAAAATAGGTACTGCTATTTCAAAGTCAAACTACTTTCACTGTTGCTGCTGTACCAAAAATAGGTACTGCTATTTCAAAGTCAAACTACGTTCACTGTTGCTGCTGTACCAAAAAATAGGTACTGCTATTTCAAAGTCAAACTACGTTCACTGTTGCTGCTGTACCAAAAAATAGGTACTGCTATTTCAAAGTCAAACTACGTTCACTGTTGCTGCTGTACCAAAAAATAGGTACTGCTGTATAACTCCAGTCCAGTGGTATTCTCCTGTGCCGCAGATAATTTGTAAAGGCTTTGCCGAGTGGCAAGGACAGCTTAGGCCCTGGCCCGTGTTCAGGACTAGTGGTTCAGCTTCACCCAAGGATCTAAGCCCTCCTCCTCCCCCCCTCCAAAAAAAATTAAGAGAGTTAAGCTGTCATCAACAACACAGCAAACAACTCTGCCTTCTAAACAGATGACATCACAAATCCCCAAGGAGAGTCCAAGGGTGTTGGTGGTTGCGAAGCCTGACCTTCCCATTACTGTACAGGAAGAGGTGGCTCCTTCCACCATTTGCAGCATGCCCTCTGCATACGCTGGAAGGATCACCCACAGTCCAGTTACAGATTTGGCTAATGAAGGTGTGAATGTTGTACACCGGGAGGAGGATATTGATGTAGCTGGCGCTGAGGAGGAACTTGACGAGGAGGATGCTGATGTGGTTATCTTAAATGAGGCACCAGTGGGGGTAACAGTTGTTGTCCATGGGATGAAAAAGCCCATTGTCATGCCTGGGCAGAAGACCAAAAAATGCACCTCTTCGGTCTGGAGTTATTTCTATCCCAATCCGGACAACAAATGTATGGCCATATGTACCTTATGTAAAGCTCAAATAAGCAGGGGTGAGGATCTTGGCCACCTAGGGACAACCTCACTTATACGTCACCTGAAGAACCTTCATAATTCAGTGTTTAGTTTAGGACCTGTGGCTAGGACCGTCAGCAGTCCAGAGACATCTAAATCCCTTGGTCCTGTTGTATCCACACCAGCAACACCCTCCTCATCAATTTCCTCCACGATCTCGATCAGAGATAGTCCTGCAGTCCAGAAATATTAGTACCAGAGATTAAACTACGTTCACTGTTCCTGCAGTCCAGAAATATTAGTACCAGAGATTAAACTACGTTCACTGTTCCTGCAGTCCAGAAATATTAGTACAAGAGATTAAACTACGTTCACTGTTCCTGCAGTCCAGAAATATTAGTACCAGAGATTAAACTACGTTCACTGTTCCTGCAGTCCAGAAATATTAGTACCAGAGATTAAACTACGTTCACTGTTCCTGCAGTCCAGAAATATTAGTACCAGAGATTAAACAACGTTCACTGTTCCTGATTGGTTTGTTAAAGTGCGAATGTCCTATTTCAACAACATCAGGGTGGGTGGGAGGGCCCAAGGACAATTCCATCTTGCACCTCTAGCAAACTCTTGCAAACTGCCATCCTGTCTGCCACTGCAGTGCCACTCCTAGATGGGCCACGTGTTTGTGCCGCCCACTTGGGTCGCTTAGCTTAGACATCCAGCTACCTCGGTGCAACCTTTTGGACTAAAAACAATATTGTGAGGTGTTCAGAATAGACTGGAAATTAGTGGAAATTAATGTTATTGAGGTTAATAATAGTGTAGGAGTGAAAAAAAAACCAAAAATATGGATTTTAGCACTTTTTATGATTTTTTTAAAAGAAAATCAGAACCCAAAACCCAAAATCAGAACCAAAACCTTTTGTGGGGTGTTTTGGCAAAACAAATCAGAACCCAAAACCTCAAGCTAATCAGAACCCAAAACACCAAAAGTGGCCGGTGCACACCCCTAATCAGGACATATATGCTAATATTATAGTGTACTGGCCAGACATGAAGTACCTATAGGTTTGAGATTTTATATAATCTCATATTGCATTGAAGCCATATTATCATTATTAGAAATTTATATTGAATATTCTATTTTAATGTTATTATTTTAATATTTTTGTGGAGATTTAATAGAATAAATTGGTTTATAACGAAGTCCGCCATCTTGTGTATTTATATTGTTGCTTCATTATCGTGGCACATCCCATTTCTTTTTATATAATTATTGTTTATCCTTTCTGAGACTGGCAACCTCAATTGGGAAGGTGACAGATATATGATTGCATACTTACAAATATCTTATTTTTGTTATACTTATAGTTGGGGTGCAGTAGTTTATTTGTTAGTGGATATTATTCCACATGAGGAAGTCCTTGTTTGTTCTGGGTGACGGTGCTAAGAGGGGGGAGAAGGTACAGTGTGACTGAAAAGGGGGGGGGGGGAAGGCACAGTGCAATAGAAAAGGGCGGGGGGAGAAAGGCACAGTATGATTGAAAAGAGGGGGGGAGAAAGGCACAGTGTGATTGAAAAGAAGGTGGGAGGCACAGTGTGATTGAAAAGAGGGGGGAAGAAAGGCACAGTGTGATTGAAAAGAGGGGGGGAGAAAGGCACAGTGTGATTGAAAGAGGGGTGGGGAGAAAGGCACAGTGTGCTTGAAAAAGGGGGGGGGGAAGCAGCATGGCTCAGTGTGATTGAAATAGGGGGAGGGGGAGCATCATGGCACAGTGTGACGGGGGAGTGGGGGTTCGGATGCCGCGAGAGGGGGGAGGGGCTAGTGTGGTGGCTGGCTGACGTGCACTCGCAATGTGTTGAGTGCGGCGCAGAGTGAATTCCTGCAGGCTGATGAGGTGAGTGTTTTTGATTGTCTTTATTTTTAGAGTCTTTATTCAGTTCGCGGGATAGGGACAGGTACTGGAGGGGGAGGAATAAGTAAAGAAGACTTCACCGCGGGGAATAAGTGAACATGTGTACAGGGGGGGGGGGGTGTGTAGCTTCTTTTAGTTATCTCCAACCTCTGGGCTCTCTGCAATGGGCACAAACCTATCCAGAGATCAACTTTGTATTGTATTGCATGGCAAAAAAATAAATAACTAAAAACACGCAAGAGAAGACAGAAGTATCAAACAAGATATTTAGCAAATGTTGCTTAGATATACAGTCCAATGAGTTAACATTTTAATGTGTAAATCCACTTTCCATCAAACAATTTACTGAAACATCAGCTATCGTAAAAATTTGTGCTCTACATTTCAAATAAAATGGATGCAGAGTTATTTTACTTCATCAAGGCAATAGCAAGATATTTGTGAGTGAACATGGCTGATGTGGGGAGAGGGGCTGAGTGAGTGAACATGGGGGGGGCTGAGCGAGTGAACATGGCTGGGGGGGGCTGAGTGAGTGAACATGGCTGTGGGGGGGGGCTGAGTAAGTGAACATGGCTGCTGGGGGGGGCTGAGTGAGTGAAGATGGCTGCCTGCTGGGGGGGGGGGCTGAGTGAGTGAAGATGGCTGCTGGGGGGGAGGTGGCTGAGTGAGTGAAGATGGCTGCCTGCTGGGGGGGGGCTGAGTGAGTGAACATGGCTGCTGGGGGGGCTGAGTGAGTGAACATGGCTGCAGGGGGGGCTGAGTGAGTGAACATGGCTGCTGTGGGGGGGAGCTGAGTGAGTGAACATGGTGGCTGGGGGGGTTGAGTGAGTGACCATGGCTGCTGGGGGGGGGGAGTGAAAGTTTGTTAATATAGTGTGTGTGGCTGCAGTATTTTAATTAGGGGTGTGAGGGAAAGGAGGATCTTAATATAGTGTGGAAGGTGGGCTATTTAATGGTGGAGTGAAGGTGGGGGCTAATTATTTAAGGTGAGGTGACAGAATATTTAATTTAATGCTGGGGTGGTTTGGGGCTATTAATTGAACATGGGGCTGATTTTGGGGAGGAGGGCTATTTATTAAATGTGAATATGAATTATTCATTGCCGGGGATGGTTGTGGAAAATGGTTATATTTATTTAATGTAAATGCTATTTATTGCTGGGACTGTTTGGAGGGAGGGAAATAAGTTTTGATTAAATGGGTATACTGTCAATTTAATGTTGGGGCTGGTTGGAGGGAAATAGGTCTACTTATTAAATGTGAATATTATTGTTGGGAATGGGGGAGGCCTAATTATAAAGTGTGAGTGCTATTGATTTAACAACGGGGCTGGTTGGAGTTTTCTAAATCTAATGTACCCATTTTTTTCAAAATAGGGATCCAACATCACAGGATCAAGACAAGAACTAACTGAGCTAAAGAAACCAGCTGCTACAAGTGATGAAAGTGACCAAGACAGGTAGGAGAGAGCAGGACAGTCTGCCAACTGTCCTGAATCTGATGGGACAGCCCTGAATTTGAGTGGCTGTCTCGCTTAGTCAGGATTTGGTCCGACTAAAAGGACAGTTGGGAGGTATGTCCCGCTTCACCACATACTGCTTGTGCAGGCAGAGCTGTGTGCAACTAACAGTAGTGCACACTGTATTGCCTGTTTATTTGTGTAAAATGATAACCATGCTACATCATAGGAGCCCCCCTGCCTTAAGTGCCCCGGGCCCCCCAAAGCCTTAATCCAGCTCTGTATGTGAGGGGCCACTGTGTGTGTGTGTATTATGTGTATGTGAGGGGCCACTGTGTGTGTGAAGGGGGAGGCCCAAACCAATATCTTCCCTAGGGCCACATGAGGTGTAAATCTGGCTCTGATAGATATATATATCATGCATTTGCAAATATGTGTAACAGAATTCTTCCAGTAAAGTTCTAGCCACACCCCCACATTAGGTTGGCCACACCCACTTGGCAAATGTCACTCCCACTTCGAAGGGGGGCGCCGGTGCCCTGTCTCGCCCAGGGCACCGAAATGTCTAGTTACGGCACTGAATGGAAATACTATTATTTTAATGTTGGGGCTGGAGGAAGGCCTAATTATTACTCGTGGGTGCTATTGATTTAATGCCGCTGCTGGTTGAAATTTTCTAAATGTACCCATTTTTTTTTTCCAAATACTGCACATGCGCAATGATTTTGAATTTGTGTCCGATATTTCTTCAGTACATAACTAATAAAGTTCTTTGAATCACGTGATCACACATGCACACTGTGTGTATGTCGCTAGTGCACATGCACGAAAATGGAGCGGTGTACTATAAGAGGAAGCGCCACATACATTTGTACATTTTTTCCTGATGAAGTCTTTGTATTTTTAAAGACGAAACGCATTGAGATAGTACACTTAGGGGCATATTTAATTGTCTGCCGGATTGCCGAAAATGCCGCGGACCGCACACGATTACCGATATTACGGCAATCGTGCGCGGACAAACCATTAATACGGTAATTTACTCGCTGGATTTCAGCTCGCAGCTCTGAGCTGCAAGCTGAAATCCAGCGAGAGATTAACGGTAATCTATTCAAGTTGTTTCTCTTTTTTGTTATATGTAAACACAACACTGGGTGTAAAATAAGGTAGATTAAGGTAATGCACTATTGCTGGTTTCTTTCATTTTTTCCTTCATGGTACATATTTTGAGATCTTTGAAGACACCCTGAAGAAAGGTGTGAGGACTAAAATTTGATACGCTTAACAAACAAGCTATTATTTGATCCACATAATTATTATCACCATATTTATAGCTCTCTGGGTTCTATAATACTACACTATGAGGTACCCTGCCTTCTTTCCCTTTTAGATTAGATTCCGGACTTACCATCTGGCATTCTGCAATGTGGCAGCTGCTTGCAAGTAACATAGTGAAATTGGTGCTTTATCTTGAAAGACTTTTTGGTACTTGATTTTGGAACAAGCGCCACTCTATATCTTTCTTATTGTTATATTATATGGTTTTAACTCATTTCCCCTCCCTCACGTGTTTCTCCAACAAAACAATTGATTTGAGGTAGAGTGTACGCAAAGATTCAGAATTATGTAGTTTATCAACTATGTCAACTAACCAAAAAGCTGACGCAGAAAATATCTGGGTGTAGAACTAACCTAAAGTGATGTATCGCTATATCCGGAAGTACACAACCAGTCCGTTCCAATACATCTAATGAGTGTCTGGACGGAAGTCTTTGGACATGATTGGATTAGGGTTAATAAACTCCATTGTCAGGATCTGCCGGCAGTCCTCTGCATTGCATGCTGTTTTACATTGGCAACTCCTGCCTTCTGGACTTTGGATTTGTTTTATTATGTTTATCTGGCAGTACCTCTGTTCACCAGAGGTACTGCTATTGTGCCTTTTTGCTATTTTGTGCCTTTTCCTTTGTTATTACTAAGGATTAACCTGTGACACTAATTATCTCCTGCATCTGGGTGTTACCTATTTATACCTGCCTCTCTCCTTCTCCTGTGCTGGTCATTGTTGTCCTCCTCTTTGGTTTGTCTTCTGGTTCTCTTTTAACAAGACTGTCCTCTCCCCAGACTACGACAACCTACAGAACCGTCTTCTGCTTTTTCCCTTCCTCATTCTGGATTTGTTTGCTCTTCACTTCCCGTTCCCTGTTCTGCTCCCTGGGATGAGGCCTAGGCCGCCAGTTCCAACCACCTGCCCTGAAGCGCCAGTTGCAGCCGCCTGTCCTGAGGTGCCAGTTTTGGCTGCCAGTCCAGAGGTGCCAGTTTTGGCTCCCAGTCCAGAGGTGCCAGTTTTGGCTGCCAGTCCAGATGTGCCATTTCCAGCTGCCTGTCTCGAGGTGCCGGTCTCTATCACCTGTCCAGAGGTGCCAGTTCCAATTGGCTGTCTCGAGGTGCCAGTTTTGGCCACCAATCCAGAGGTGTCAGTTCCAGCTGCTTGTCTTGAGGTGCCAGATGCAGCCATCAGTCCTATTCCAGCTGCCATGCTCGAGAAGCCAGTCTCTGCAACCAGCCAGAGGTGTCAGTTCCAGCCGCTTGTCTCGAGGTGCCAGTTTTGGCCGCCAGTCTAGAGGTGCCGGCTCCTGTCGCATGTCCAGAAGTGCCAGTCTCTGCCTCTAGCTCCAAGGTGCCAGTCTCTGCCTCCTGTTCCAAGGTGTCATCCAGGTCCGATGTGTCATCCAGTTCTGAAGTGCCAGCCTCTGTCTCCAGTTCCGACTCTCCAGGCTCTGCCTCCAGTTTCAATGTGCCATCCTCTGCCACCTGTTCTGAGGTGTCAGCTTCTGCCTCCAGTTCCGAGATGCTATTCAGTACCAAGGTGCCGGCCTCTGCCTCTAGTTATGAGGTGCCGGCCATTGCTTCTAGTTACAAGGTGCCGGCCTCTGCCTCCAGTTCCAAGGTGCCAGCCTCTGCCTTCAGTTACGAGTTGCTATCCAGTTCTGAGTCACCAGTCGCTGTTTTCAGTTCCGAGTCACCAGCCACTGTCCCTGTTCATGAGCTACAGCCTGCTTCAGAGAGGACGCTGTCCCTTCAGCCTGCTTCAGAGAGGGCGCTGCCCCTATAGCCTGCTTCAGTGGCGGTGCCTCTCAAATCTGCTCCAGTGATGTTGCCAGTCAATACGGTCCAGCCCGAGTTTCCAGTCAATACGTTCTAGCCCGAGTCGCCATTGAAGGTGGTGCAGCCCAAGTCGCCACTTGACACATTTCAGCTCAAGTTATTACTTGTTGCTGTCTGGTCCAAGGCTTCTCCCAGTGCTTTCCGGTCCGAGGCTTCTCCCAGTGCTGTCTGGTGTCGAGGCTTCTCACAGTGCTGTCCAGTACGAAGCTTCTCTCAGTGCTGTCCAGTTCAAGTGTGCCCAGTCCGGGCCCTCCTCCAAGTGTGCCCAGTTTGAGCTGCCTCTTGCCGAGGGTCTTCCGTCCGAGCCGCCTCCTGCTGAGGGTGCCCAGTTTGAGCCATCACGTACCTTTGAGGGGTGCTCTACTGAGGTTTTGTGCTTCATATTTCCCCTTAGTACCTGACCTTGACAGTGACCCAAAGAGGCAGGTTCTGTTCTTGTTAGCAAATTTTAAAGGAGAAGCCTTGGAATGGGCAAACCCTTTGATTGAGAATAACCATCCCATCCTATCTGACTTGCAACTATTTGTTGAGGCAGTTATTAGCAAATTTACATCATTTCCCGCAGTGCCAACTTAAGGGTCTTCTGTGCCTCCGGCAGTGTCATCTATCACCCCAGTCCAAGAACTACCTTTGTGCTCCACCTAGTTGGTTCAGGCTCATATTCCAAGGAAATCCCGCTAAAGGAGAGGACATAAAATAAGAGGAGGATCTGCAGTGCCTCAACTTCACTCTAGTATGTTTTCCTTTGCCTTTCCACTCTGGGATGAGAAGTTTTTTTGCCAGGCCTACCATTGTGGACTATGAATATGATGAATTTAACCCCTTTTGTATTTGTTATAGTATGTTTATTTGGCAGTACCTCTGTTCACCAGAGGTGCTGCTATTGTGCCTTTTTCCTTTGTTATTACTAGGGGTTAACCTGTGTCACTAATTATCTCCTGCACCTGGGTGTTCACTATTTATACCTGCCTCTCTCCCTCTCCTGTGCTGGTCATTGTTGTTTTGTTGTCTTCTCCTTTGGTTTGTCTCCTGGTTCTACTGTGCTCTTAGACTTCACATCACTAGTCCAAATCTCTCTTCATCTAACTATTCCACCATCATCCACAGTATTCCTTGCAACCAGTATTCAGTCATCTCAGATATTCCTGGTCAGTTTTAGCATTATTTGGTTTGTACTATTGATTTGTATTTTGATCAATAAACACCTATATTCTACTTCACATCCCGGGCTCCATAGCTGTTACTTACTTTGAAGCGTGACACACTATTTAAATCTGTCAAGAGGTGTTGATGGATATGAACATGTGAATAAGTCTTTTGGAGAAAAAACATATCGGGAATTATGTGACTGGACTACCTCCACATTGGGATAAGAAGTGGGACGCTCTCTATTTGGCCAGGAGTTCTGCCTACAGTCCTTGCCAAAAGTTTTGCGAATGGCACAAATATTATTTATCAGAGAGTCTGCTGCCTCAGTTTTTATGATGGCAATTTGAATATACTCCAAACTATCATGAAGAGTGATCAGATGAATTGCAATTAATTGCCTTGACAATGAACTTTATCCCAAAAACAACATTTCCACTGCATTTCAGCCCTGCCACAAAAAGACCAGCTGACATCAGGTCAGCGATTTTCTCATTAACACAGGTGAGTGTGTTGACGAGGACAAGGCTGGAGATTACACTGTCATGCTGATTAAGTTGCAATAACAGACTAGAAGCTTTAAAAGGAGGCTGGTGCTTGAAATCATTGTTTTTCCTCTGTTAACCATGGTTACCTGCAAGAAAACATGTGCACTCATAATACCTTTGCGCAAAAAATGGTTCACAGGCAAGGATATTGTTGCTAGTAAGATTGCACCTAAATCAACCATGTATCGGATCATCAAGAACTTCAAGGAGAGAGGTTCAATAGTTGGGAAGAAAGTTTCAGAGCGCCCAAGAACTTTCAGAAAGCACCAGGATGTCTCCTAAAGCTGACTCAGCTGCAGGATGGGATCACCACCAGTGCAGAGCTTGCTCAGGAATGGCAGCAGGCAGGTGTGTGTGTGTATCTGCATGCACAGTGAGAGGAAGACTTTTGGAAGATGGCCTGGCCAGCAAAGAAGCTACTTCTCTCCAGGAAAAACATCATGGACAGACTGTTATTCTGCAAAAGGTACAGGGATTATACTGCTGAGGACTGTGGTAAAAACATTTTCTCTGATGAATCCCCTTTCAGATTGTTTGGGGCATCAGGAAAAACGCTTGTCCAGAGAAGGAAGGTGAGCGCTACCATCAGTCCTGTATCATGCCAACAGTAAAGCATCCTGAGACCATTAATGTGTGGGGTTGCTTCTAAGCCAAGGGAGTGGGCTCACTCAGGTTTTTGCCTAAGAACACAGCCATGAATGAAGAATGGTACCAAAACATCCTTCAGGAGCAACTTCTCCCAACCATCCAAGACCAGTTTGGTGAGGAATAATACTTTTCCAGCACCTTGCCATAAGGCAAAAGTGATAAATAAGTAGCTTGGGGGTCAAAACATTGACATTTTGGGTCCATGGTCAGGAAACTCCCCAGACCTTAATCCCACCCAGAAGTTGATTGACAGCATGCCAGGGCGAATTGCAGAGGTCTTCAAAAGAAGGGTCCACACTGCAAATATTGAATCTTTGCATAAACTTAATGTAATTGTCAATAAAAGTTATTGACACTTATGAAATGCTTGTAATTTAACTTCAGTATACCATAGCAACATCTGACAAAAAGGTCTAAAAACACTGAAGCAGCAAACTTTGTGAAAACAAATACTTGTGTCATTCTCAAAACTTTTTGCCATGGCTGTACTGTATGTTCTGAAATATCTATGCAATAATATGAAGGAGGAAAGACAAGCATTATTGTCAATATCTAATGTACGTGAATATTGTTGCTCATTCATGTTTTTAATGTTTTTAATTTTTTATGTATATTAAATTAATTGATCAACAGCCTGAGCATTATTATTATTGCATGAATTATATGCAAAGAACATACTACCTTATTTTTGGCTATTCTTCTGAGTTGTAGTTCACATTTGGACCTGAGAAGAACTACTGAATATTTCATCAATCTACATATCAGATACGATGATTATTATTTGCCCCTTTGGTACGGGTCTAATAAGCAGTATTATATGCACACTGGTATATGAAAGTAAGACCATGTGCTGCCTCAGGTAGGCCTGGAAGATACACTCTGGGAGCCACAGGCCTACCTTGTCCTTCTCTCCAGTGTCCAGAGGACTCCTGACCACATCCCTTCACCTTTCACTCCGCACTTTTTTCTTGCATGTAACACAAATCTTATTTTTTTTTAACTAATTCATGCCTGTTTACAAATTTAAAAAAAAAAACAAAACGAAAAAGATTGATTTGTTGGTTGTCATATTTAAACCTGCTGCCCACTTGACAGCTTTGTCCGTCCTGTTATAAAAGTCATGTGTGTAAGCCTTGACTTAACAGATACTCCAGTTGGTAACTATGTCACTGTCACAAGTCCTTCATGTAATGTAAGTGTTCTACTCCTGTACTACTATTATCATAAAAAGTTCCTCAGTCGCATCAAGTCACCCCCTATCTTAGAAAAGTACTCAAAAGCAATGTATAACAACTGATTTACCTCCTGCCAACTCACATGCCATTTTCAAATCCCACAAGTTCAGCTACCTGGTTAAATGAGGAGGGCAAAGGGGTCAATTATTATAGCACCTTCGTCAATTATAACAATATCCAATACATGTCTATCTAACTATGAAAATATAAAAACATGAACATTTAACATTTTTACGTTTGTTTCACTTATGTCAGGTTTTGTGGCAAAAATATTAATCAAATATTCCACACAGAGATGCATATCTGTATATCTACCTAATTCACCTTCAACTAGTCTTCTGTCTCCTTCCACCCTTTGTGCATATAGCGGCACACTTTGTACACTTTGCTCAGGAGACAAAAGGCAGATACCACATGCAATCTATAAAACTTGAATCACATTTCCACAACAAAACTCCTGCTTTAAATAAGCAGCTTCTATAAACATAAAACCCTTAACTACCTTCATGACTATGTCAGTGTAGTGTGTGTACCCCTAAATCTGTTCATTGTCAAAAATGTCTTAGCCCCATGGGTGAGACAATATCTCCAGTATTGGACCTTTGTCTGGCATGGCTGTGATCCCTTGCAACCTCATGTCCTAAAATATTGAGGTTGTCTACAACCCTTTGGGACAGTGTCTACGTATTTTGTATCTCTTTATAAGAAAAGAATGAAATACTCACAGTTAGAGATGTAGAGTACAGGAAAACTCTACACAAAATACATACAGTGCTGAAAGGAGATTTCATATAGTGCATTTCAAACAATACATTAGATATCTAATTGATAAATAATGCATGAATATGCAAGGCACTGATAAAAACACTTTAAACATATGAATATAAAAACCGTCTAACAAACAGGAAACAAGACAGCAAAGAATAATAATAACAAAATGGTTTGCAGGAAAAAACAAAACAAAACAAAAAAGTAGAAAAGTAGATTTAGAGCAAGATGACTGCTGGATTGGACACTATGGGGATTTTGCTCTCAACTATTCCACTAATCCCCTTTACTCTTAACTAGTATATGACCCCTCCCCCATTCTTATTAAATTTAACAGGGAGTCACATCACTCATCCAATCCAGTGTTGTCCACCAGCTTCTAAGAAGCCCGGTATCTTCTGATCACAATGACTATATACCTTGCGATAGACTCGTGAATATAATAGAGAAATGCAAAATGAACCCTTTGTAACGCATACTCTGTATTTCCCATGTGTGTCTTCCTGGAATACATAAAAACAGCATTAGAAGCAGAGTATATACACATTTCATTTTAAATAATAAACCTCAACCAAATAAGTTATCATAGGCCACCGTAGTTAGAAGAAAGAGTGTTACAATGACCCATTGTTAACTTGTCTTTTAAGGGAAAATTTTGTATTTCTCCTGTAATCCCCATAATTATTAAATATATCTCTGGTTGTCCTTATCTACAGAAGAGAAAAGTAAAACAAAGTTAGCATCAGAGACAGACAAAACATTTAAGTTTTTTAATTTTAAACCTGAACAGTTACATTTAACACAGATCATCAGTCAACTTAACTGGTTGTAGAATACAGGTATGACCTGACGCCTAGTGTTGGCTATTGTTCTCCCGCAATGCATTTGCTGCTATGATGTGTGCGGGCAACTGTTGAGATACCTGTGAGACTTGTGTGTGCCTTCTTTGTGGGTATCTATGTGATTCCCTCCTAGGTGGCTGTGATCTTACTTCTCTACAGTACTTGCACGTGTGTCCCTCTTTAAGGCAGTTAAAACACTTCAATGATGTATGTCTCTTTCATTCCTTATAATATGTGTTATGAGTCTGTGGTTGTGTATATAGTTCTTCTAAAGCCTGGATACCTACCATCATTAACCTATCAATTAGCGTCTCTTTATTCTGACCTATATTTTGGTCATGCTCCTTGGCAGACTCTCTAAGAGCATCTACCATGATTCCCCTCCAATTAGATAAAGAGGTTTGTACCCTAGTCTTTAGATTCTCCCTGAGACCATCCATTAGTACTGTAACAGCTACTTCTCTGTGATGCACATCATCCTTGATGTCTGATATCCCTGTGTACTGGGTCATTGTTCTCAGAGCTCTGGCAAAATAATCTAATGCATTTTCACTATCCTTGTGTTTGACAGTAAACATTTTACTTCAGTTCACTACCACTGGAAAGTATATGGCCAACTGTGATGTTATACGTTTAATATTTTCCAGATTATCATCATCTGTTAAGGACTTATCTTCCTCTAATATACAATTATTGATAAACTTTTGTATATCAGTATTGAGAGGAAGACAGGCCCTCAACACCACTCTCCAATCTTTATTAGTTGGCTCATGTGTATTACCTAAATCTCTAACAAATTTTTGACATTTGGCCAAATCTTTCCTAGGATCAGGGCAATCAGACATAATTTAATGCAGCTTAGATCTGGTCCATGGACAATGCATTGCTACATGTTTTTTGGAAACTACACCATCTTTGTCCGCCCTGCCATTGGGAACTGCTATTGTGCAGACAGGAGGTAAACCTACCAAATCACTACATTCTGGACTAATTGCTGGAATTACTGTTTCAGTACAATGAATGTTCCCTCGCCTATTAATTTCTCCACTACACTTACCAATTTCAGCCGCTGCCCCTGCTGGTGGGACCACTCCCTTTCCTTGTCTGCGTGATACGTCTTGCATGTTAATAGCATGGGCAATGACTGAAATAACAGTGGGTTCATCATCTTCTTCAGAAACATAACCTTTAAAATTGCTTAACATTGAATATAAATTGCTTGTTTTTATATGTTAATATGTTTCATATCTTTAATATGTTTCCTATATCCTGAACCTTAGATATCAATAAAGTGGTTTTAATATTAATATATTAAACTATTAAATCTATTACATTCCATTATTAAACACTGTGCATTGGAACTTTATTAAGGTGAACTATTTACATAATGAATGTGTGAGTGTAAATGTATGTGTGCGTTATTTATCCATGCAATTGCGTCATAACCCGTGGCGTACTAATCGCAATTGCACGGTAAAACAATATTAATCAATTTGATTTACTTCATCCAGTTATTTGACTTTCACATCCGGTGTAGGTCAGTAAACCATTTAATTGGGATGTTTATTGGGAGAGTGTGCAGAGGGTGGAGAACTCTCGGAAGTAGATTCATTTTAATTATATTGATTCTTCCTAGGAAAAGCTTTTAGAGTGCCAGTCTCTAAGATTTATGCATATTTTAATAGCAATGGATAGAAAGTTGTCCGTAAAGATCTGGGACACTTCCTTGTTGATGATGACCCGCAAATACTTTATCTGGATGGAGTGCCAAGCAAATGCAAATGTGTATTTCAGACTTCTGGACTGCTTTTATGATGGCACTCAAATAGTGTGATAGGCTCCTATGATTTTTCACTCCCCACCAATTCACAGCACATGACAAAGTAGTATTTTTTTAAAAAAACAAAAGATTTCTATCTTATATATTTTAAAACTGCTGGAAACTGTCTTTCCACGTTATTCAGCTCAATGTAGAACAGGGTGCCTGGAGTGAATGGAGGAGAGAGATGGACCTCCATATCTATAGGCCCATTCTATTTAGGTAATAAGCTGTTTTTGCAGACTACAATAACTGGAGCCTTGCCAGCCCCAACGGGATGAGGGCCTGGCTCAAAATCAGTTCTGGGAGTCCTCACAAGTCAGGCTGCGAAGGAAAAGTAGCCTGCTGGGGAGTGCAGAGGCATGAGGTTGTGATGGGCATGCCCGACTGAGTGATGGCTTGACTCCAGTGCAGTATAGACCTTAAAAATATATTGTATCAATTGTCCTGGTGGGAAATTTGTGGCACTTTAAGGCACCATCCTAATGTAAACTGTCCTTCTTGTACAGAATAGGGCAGTTGACCTATGTCTGTCTGTCACATACAAAATAGGGCAATTGAGCTGTGGCTGTCTATCCTTTACATAAGAGTTATCCTTTATCTGTTTCCCTAGTACTTAATAGGACAGTTGTGCTGTATCTGTCTACCATGTACAGAATATTTTATCTGAGTTATATCTCTTTGTGCGGAGAATAGGTCAGTTTTGCTGTACCTCTTTCATGTACAGAATAAGGCAGTTTTGCTGTACCTCTTTCATGTACAGAATAAGGCAGTTTTGCTGTACCTCTTTCATGTACAGAATAAGGCAGTTTTGCTGTACCTCTTTCATGTACAGAATAAGGCAGTTTTGCTGTACCTCTTTCATGTACAGAATAAAGCAGTTTTGCTGTACCTCTTTCATGTACAGAATAAGGCAGTTTTGCTGTACCTTTTTCATGTACAGAATAGGCAGTTGAGTAGCATCTCTTGTACAGAATAGGGCAACTGGTCATGATATGGTCATGAATATGACAACTGGTCATGAATCCTCATAGTAATAGTTTACGAGAGTTGTTATCCAATGCCTCACTTGATTGATATGAATAAATAATTCTATTATATTATTGGTTGTGCACATTTAATATGTCTTCATGCAAAGAGTGTCCCACACATGCCATGTATTGATGTATTTACCAGAAAAACGTCACTGTTTTTATCAAATGTTTTTAAGTGTGTAACCATGGATAGTTTAAGTCTGTGGAAATGTAAAAACATGGATACACACCATTTTTCACAAAGAACCCTTTTCTCCTTGCTTGGTAAGCGATAACTATTAAACAAAGCTTTCCCAGAGATTGGAGTAGTTTTGATTTATTCAGGAAGAAGACACATAAAATAACGCTACTCATTGACATAATGTCAAGGTGCACTATATGTAGCAGTATCATAGGTTTGTTAATGCCTCTTAAATCATTTCAAAGGGTGCTTCTCATTTTGTATCAGGCACACCATTAGAGAAATGAAACGTGAAAAAGCTGTTGTAATCTTATTTGAGTTTGTGACAGGGCCTACTTTATACCGAGCACAGAGCTTCATGTGTAACATACAAAATGCTAACTGTTCCTTCAGCAAATTCAACATTTGTTTTAATTTCTAAACCCAGCCAAAGTGTAAACAGTTAAAGAATTTTGAGCACTATACTAGGTTGAGGAATATCTACCCATTGCTCTTCTGACAGTTCATTCATCTAGAAGAAAATAACAGTATATCTGAATAATTAATTAACATGAGCTGCTCAATATAGTGGGCATAAAAATATAATAATAATGAAGTTGGGAAATATGTGGGTATCACGGATTAAATCCGGCTGTAGCTGGCTGTGAGGCAGCACAACACAGTATTTTTTTCACCAGGGAGGTGAATATAATACACTGGGCCACTATACATCATGGGAAATATCTTCCAAATGGCTGCCTGTGTGTTTTAGATGAACACGGCTCTGATTTATGAAGCCAATATAAATGATTTTCTTGGCCATCTAGGAAAAACCTCCTTCTCAAATTCCCATATTTTCATTTCATTTTGAAAAAAAAAAGCTTGAACCGAAGAAGAAAAGCAAAGAGATGTTTTGTGCCTCAAATGAACAAGAACCACTGTTTAAAAAGTGTGTCTAAAGTTTACGCAAGTCACAACAATGGACTCATGCTCATTGGTACATCACCAATTCAAGCCAACGTGATCTTGAAACTCGACATGATAGTTATGGTTATGGTAGAATATAAACTACAGTTGACCTAAAATAACAAAAACAGTCTAGGAGACAGTGAGACTGGCTTCAAAATTGAAAGGTTACTTGCCACTGAAAGGGTTTTATTTCCAAAAAATAAGTCTGCTGTTCTAATAATAATAACACTTTCTTGGTACTTTAACATTGATTCATTCAAAGATTTACTTTCATACTGATGCTCAAGTGTATAATGTTCAATGTTTTACCACACAGGCTGATCGCTTTTTATCAATTCAGATTCACCATTCACAAAACTTTGGATTTGTGTTACATGCACTGCAGTTCTATAACAGAAATGTCATGACTCATTTAAATCTACATGTTCTTCCAATGTAACCTCCTACCAGAGGACCCCCACTTGCAGCTGTGCATGTGCAAATGATACAGCAGCCCAGAGTTTGAATGGTAGTGATTGATTTTCATTCATAATCATTTAGGTTAAAATATGTGTGCACTGAGCTTTAGAAACAGGGCAATAAAGGGAAATATTGAAAAGCAGTAAAAAGGGTAATATGAGTGAAGTGCTATTCCTTCCAGTGCAACCCAAGCAATTGGCTCTCTGTGTGACTGGACTGATGGCCAGAACCATGATGAAACCAGCACCTGTCCCCTTCTTCCTATCTCTCCCACTTTCCATTTTTCACTGTCACCATTAATCACAGGAATGTATGTATAATCTTCACAGCATTTTTTTAAAACACTCATCAATAGAATTCTCCCAAAAACGGTGTAAAGCAACATCCCCGTAATGAATGGCAATTCTCCCTGACAGATTAGACTTCCATCATATCACAATGGACACGTGTGTTCATTACATATAACATGGCAGAGCTCACACCAGTCGTTACATTAGTCTTTCAGAGAATCAGCTGCAAATCAACATATGGCACCTGAATTGCACAAGGTACATATCAACAGCAACTGCGGAGCACAGTGCACGTTACGAACAGAGACCAGTTCAGGGCTCCATCTAGCAATATTAGGCCTTGAAGGGTATATGCAGAGTAACTATTACTCCCACACCCGTTCAGTTACTAAAGGCAGCCTATTGTGCATAGAATAGGCTTGTCGTGTATATAATTCAGACCTGGCCTGGCTAATACACAGTCACATACCCATTTTCTATATTCAGAATGCACTTTTCACTGTTTCCTCCACCCCTCCACCATGGGATAATCAGCATAATGAGTGAGCACCTTTTGTGAAATGGGCTATTTTTTTTTCACTGTCAAGAATGCAGTTGTATTTGTCTCCACTGAAGTGCACTTTCCCAAAATGTCCTGTGATGACAGGACACAACTCCAGGTGTCCACAGTCCTATTGGTGATGCAACTCCAAATCTATCACACCCAACTTCACTATCATTATCACTATCAATGGTGATCTTAGAGCCCAAACTCTCTGTGACATCCTGTCCGGGCTGCCGAGTTAGATACAGGGGCATCGGCCCGGTGGATAAAAGCGCAGGGCGGATCAGCACTTCAAACCTAATAGCTCTTAAATAGAGTTGCTGCCAATATAATAGGATCATCCAGAGCATGAGTTTACCATACAAAACACATAACTTCTCAATAGTATTCTTCTCTTAAAACCACAAGGAGACTAATGTTCCAGTTAACAAATAAACACAAATTTATGTCTGAACTTCAACAAATAAATAGATAAAAACAAGACAAAAACAATCCGTAAACATATCTAGAATATCACAGCCCATAAATTCATTATAGTGGATTATTTATAATTTGCATTCCTAATCAATAGTCCTTATAAAAATAGCAGCACCCTCCATGTCTCTCTCATTGTTGCCCCCTCCATGTCTCTTTCATTACTGCCGCCTTCATTCCTCTCTCATTGCCGTTTCCTCCATACCTCTCTTTTTGCCGCCTCCTCCATGCCCCTTTCATTGCTGCCTCATCCATGCCTCTTTCATTGCTGCCTCCTCCATGCCTCTCTCATTGCCGCTTTATCCATGCCTCTTTCATTGCTGCCCCTTCCATGCCTCCTTCATTGCCGCCTCCTCCATGCCCCTTTCATTGCTATCTCATCCATGCCTCTTTCATTGCTTCCTCCTCCATGCCTCTCTCTTTGCCACCTTATCCATGCCTCTCTCATTGCCACCTCCTCCATGCCTCTCTCATTGCCACCTCCTCCATGCCTCTCTCATTGTCGTCCCCTCCATGCTTCTCTCATTGCTGCCTCCTCCATGCTTTTCTCATTGCTGTCTCCTCCATGCCTCTCTTATTGCCGCCTTATCCATGCCTCTCTCATTGCTGACACCTCCATGCCTTTCATTTTACCACCTCCTCCATGCCTCTCATATTGCCACCTTATCCATGCCTCTCTCATTGCTGACACCTCCATGCCTTTCATTTTACCGCCTCCTCCATGCCTCTCATATTGCCGCCTTATCCATGCCTCTCTCATTGCTGACACCTCCATGCCTTTCATTTTACCGCCTCCTCCATGCCTCTCATATTGCCGCCTTACCCATGCCTCTCTCATTGCTGACACCTCCATGCCTCTCATATTGCCGCCTTATCCATGCCTCTCTCATTGCCGTTTCCTCCATACCTCTCTTTTTGCCGCCTCCTCCATGCCCCTTTCATTGATGCCTCATCCATGCCTCTTTCATTGCTGCCTCCTCCATGCCTCTCTCATTGCCGCTTTATCCATGCCTCTTTCATTGCTGCCCCTTCCATGCCTCCTTCATTGCCGCCTCCTCCTTGCCCCTTTCATTGCTATCTCATCCATGCCTCTCTCATTGACGCCACCTCCATGCCTCTCTCTTTGCCACCTTATCCATGCCTCTCTCATTGCCACCTCCTCCATGCCTCTCTCATTGCCGTCCCCTCCATGCTTCTCTCATTGCTGCCTCCTCCATGCTTTTCTCATTGCTGTCTCCTCCATGCCTCTCTTATTGCCGCCTTATCCATGCCTCTGTCATTGCTGACACCTCCATGCCTTTCATTTTACCACCTCCTTCATGTCTCTCATATTGCCGCCTTATCCATGCCTCTCTCATTGCTGACACCTCCATGCCTTTCATTTTACCGCCTCCTCCATGTCTCTCATATTACCGCCTTATCCATGCCTCTCTCATTGCTGACACCTCCATGCCTTTCATTTTACCGCCTCCTCCATGCCTCTCATATTGCCGCCCCCTCCATGTCTTTCTCATTGTTGTCCCCTACATGCCTCTCTCATTGCCATCTCCTCCAGAATATTTTTGTCAACCCCCCACCCCTCTTTATTTTTTTTAAAAGATTTGACACAATAGTCATGTCAAACCCATTTGTTTATAGGCTGGACACCAGAACATTTATGTCAAATTCCCCTTTATTATTTATAGATTAGGGGCCAGAATAGTCTTATCCAATCCCCTATATTTTTTATAGATTGGGCACTAGAATGGTCATATCAAAGCCCCCATTCCCTCTGCTCTCCTATATTATGTATAGATTATGAGCCAGAATAGCTATGTAACCCCCTCATGTTTATAGATTTTCCACCAGGTTTATGGGCTGTCTTTCAATCTTACACAGAGAAATGACACATAGCAGATCAAGGACATTACCCGCAAAGGTGAATTTTATTACAAAATTAATATTAAAAGAATCATCAAAACATTGCAATAGCAAACTAAAATATCACTGTACCTGTAATACACACTATTTCTGTTAATTTAATTTTTCACAAATACATTAAGTTTTTACTATGTTGCAACATTTACAGGAATAATGAATCACAAATATAAAAAAAAGTCAGTGGACAAAACTCTTCAGAGGGAGATTTGGAGTCAAAAAGTTATGCCATCTGTCTGTAAAAACAAGGTACCAAGCAAATTTAACCACTAAATATGCCTTTCTGTGCTGTATAGAGTGACCAAAATCTTCAGCCTTTTGAACCATAGACAGATTAAGATGCAATGAATTTAATTTACAATGCAAAAAATGGCACAGAGCAGAAACTTTTTGTGGAGGAGTGGAAGTTTACAGTAGTGGGATAAGTTTGGTTGAGCAAGGACTTTCTGCGCTAAGTTTGGAGTAAGTGCACCAACATGCCTAGTTTTAAGGAGCTGTGCAAAAACTGAGATTTCAATATGTGGAGCAAAATTATTAAAATGGGATAAAGGGATGCAGAATGGCACATAGAGAATCCACTCTGCAAAGTTAATTACATTTTGCAGCAGCTCTAAGATGTTGGAGATCAGACTTAACCCTATATTTTTAATGAGATGCATTTTTTACCTTCCAGAAGCATTATGGAGAAGTTCACTTTGCCAATTGTATAAAAAAAGAATTAAACAAACATATGTGTTACATGTAGTAAAGATAGTCCTTGTGTTCTGTTACTCCCATGAGTAATTTTGCTGCTGAGGCTTTTCTCACCCCTTTTCCGAGTCTATTTTGACACGTGTTATGTTGGTCACATTCCAGCATCAATATCGGTAATTTGTCTGTAATTTGTCTAAAAGTACCCACACAAATTATACCTTATTTTTTTCAGAAGACTTTAAAATTTCAACTCATACCAATTAATTTCCTTATACATGCCGATGCAGCAAAGTAAATCTACCTAAAATTAGCAAAAAAGTGCTTTGTTTAAATGAAATTGCATGAAAGTGAACTAAAAACAAATGTGATTTTTTGTTAAACACCCCCTTTGTCATCAATCCACCTTTCCAAGACAGCAATAGCAGGATTCTACATAATCTACATTCTATGCACTTGGACATGATAACGCAATTTAATTTTTGCTAGTTAGCACGGTTTTGAATGATGTGCATAAGATGTGTAAGAATAATATAGGTAGGCCATTTTTAAAAATAGACAATATTCTGCATCAAATGAAGCTACCCCTGAGTTTATTGAAGCCAGGATGAGGAAAATCTTGAATATGTAACCGTCCCATCTTTGGACTTCTAAATGGTCAGTGGTTAGCACTTCTGCCTCACAGCACTGGGGTCATGAGTTCAATTCCCGACCATGGCCTTATCTGTGAGGAGTTTGCATGTTCTCCCCGTGTTTGCGTGGGTTTCCTCCGGGTGCTCTGGTTTCCTCTCACACTCCATAGACATACTAGCAGGTTAATTAGCTGCTATTAAAATTGACCCTAGTCTCTCTCTGTATGTATGTTAGGGAATTTAGACTGTAAGCTCCAGTGCTTAAAAAGCATGATTAAAAGTATGATTTTTACTTATTTAAACTCCATCAGTGATAAGGACGAATGGGAGTGCAAGACGAGTCCCATTCATCCTTAGCACTGAAATGAGGATAAATCGAGCAGTAATTGATGATAAAAATAGAAACGTTTGATACAATAAAAATGTTGGTTCTAAAGGGATAGAAGGTTGGATTTTGATGTGACGTTCAGACTTTTTCACAGTGCAACTATTTTCTCGTTTTCTCCTCCTCTCCAGAAACTTAGATGTACTTCTAGCTTGCGGAGGTGGAGCTCAAGAGTAGAGGCTAGGTGTGCACCTGGGTGTGTGCCTAGAGCTCCTCAGCAGTATGCTGTCCCCAACCATTCTCCCCTAATAAAAAGTTTGAATTGATGACCATTGATGCTGAGCAGGACATATTTCCCTACTTCCTGGGACAAATGTGTCAACTGTCAGGACAACCAGACAATGCCTTCAAATAGGAGCTGTCCTGCCTAAATCGGGAGGATTAGGAGGTATGTATCTACTGCAGGAAACACAAATCATATTCTGCTCTGCAGTATATAAAGGGTTTGGTCCCAAGGCACTAATCTAAGCTACTTTGTGGGTAACCACAGATTGTGAAAGACGATAAAATCTGGGAGACTTGCCCAGTGTGTTGTGACTTTGGGCAAGTTGTTATTTACATTTGCATTCCAGGCATCCACAAGTGGCATTTCACAAATGCAAATTCACTTGTAAGCTTAAATAGATAGGAATAATGATTGTTGAATTTTCTGTATAGAGCTATGTGAGTATTTAGTCCCATACAGAAGTAAAAATATTATCATAACATACTACAAGCTGCTTTAATTCTAATGGAGTTAAATGCAGTATATATTAATACATTAATGTTATAAATATTAATGCATCTGTGTCTTTTATCTCCATACTTGATTGTCCCTCTTCTTACCCTTCTCCTGTGTAGTGCACACGCCTCCAGCATGTCTGAGGGGTTTACTTTCCCTGAACTGTTTATAAGTTCAGAGTTCTGGCTCAGAAAGATCATTTTGTGGGTTTCTCAGCTGAAGCGTGTAATGTCTTTAAAATAAAACCTGCCGCCACTGGTCATTCTCATTAATGCTGCAGCTATGAATAGCCCATTCTCTGGGAAGGATAATCTCTGGAACATGAGGCTGGTAGAGGCGCACCTAACTAGGCATGAAAAAATAATTATCTTGTACCACATGATGTTCTGTACTGTGCTTAACAGATTTTTCTGCATGGAGGTGCTAAAAAATGTTGGTGTCTGAGCTTGTAAGAAATGTTCTTCAATGTCTGTCTAAAAACTAATGTGAAGTAGGCTTTTTACCCCAGCGTGTGAAACCAATGGATAGAGGAGACCTATTCTGTTCCAACTTGAAAATGGACCCTGTCTAAACGAAACATTAATTTTGTTTGTACCACTTAGCTAGGATTTGTTTTTATTCTGTAAATGTTTTTAATTTAGTTATTACACAAATCAAGGTTAATACCTACAAAAGTGATTTCTTTTTATTACCAAAATAAATTTAAAAGAATCAAAAATTCCAATAACTGATCAAAATATCATTGTACCTATAATACTTAGCATTGCTCTTCATTCACAAATACATTATGATGATTTGGAAAATTATAGGGAGAAGGCATTTATCATCATCAGTTAGTATTTACACTTGTCCTATAGCAGGTACAAGACATACTCCTCCTAACAGGCGTATATGCATGCTTTGGCAGGTCTGCGTGAATACATCACGTCTTTAACTTAAATTGCGTTCACAGTTTAAGTTACACAAATAATAGCTATTCCAAAAAGTGGCACTCCATAATGAAAGCGGCATTCACAGTTGTTTAAAATTCTTGTTAAAGCAGAAAGAGGTAATAACAATGAATAAAATGCATTGCATCACAAGCTGTTCGCAAGATGATCTGATGGGCTATAGGCTGTTCTGTTTACTTGAAAACTGGGTCCATAAATTGCATAATGTTGATGCTTCTTTCCACTGCACAATAAATCTCTTATATCATGTTAAACTTAACACTTCAGTAATGAAATAAACTCATGGACACAGAAATGAATTTAGGAAAAAAGGTAACAGTTTTAATTATAATAGAAAAGGATGATAGAGTAAGCAAAATGCAAATTCATCTAAACAGATTAATACTAGATCAAAACCAGTGGATGGCCAACTGGCCCAGAAAACCAAGGATATCATCTCTTAACTGAATTGCTGGCGCTTAACCTGACATCAGAGAAACAAGGCCCCATCTAGACTCACAATGATGTGTCCACACAAACAGGTCAAGGGGTCATCCCCACAGAAGACATGAGCCAAAGTACATTGCCAATTAACTAAAGTGCCTTATATTAGACGCTGACCGCAATGGTTTCCTGCCAACTGTGCCTCATCTGTAAGAAAGGAAAAAAATATATTAGAAACAGCATATATTAGTACAAAAGATTGACATTACAAAGGGAGGGAATGAGGGAGGAATTTTTGCTACAAAAGAGGCAGAATCTCCAAGTGAGGAAACCTATGTAAGGAATCCGAAGCACCTCCCCTATGGATTCCATTGGCTGCTGGAAAATGGCCAGGCAAAACTTTAACCCTTAATAGATAAGTGATTATGTACACACATACAAACATATTGCATTTAAATGCATTCAACCATAGGGGCCTCTCTTGTCATAATATATAAGCAAGTGATTAAGACTGAATACAATAAGGTCCTCTGGCCCAGGTAAACCGCACCTAAGCTTAAGTAACCCCAACATAACAGGTTCACCATCAGCAGCACTGCTTGTCTGCTCCATTGAATAACCTCTTGATCAATCCATTCAGTATGCAAAGGTATGACACATGTGTATACAGTATGTATGCCTTGTTCCCTATTCCATTGTACGATCCTGAGATCAGGACTCTCATTCAACTGTTTGTTACACCAGGGGGTAAATGTATCAAGCTGAGAGTTTTCCGGCGGGCTTGAAAAACCAATCAGATTCTAGCTATCATTTATTTAGTACATTCTACAAAATGACAGCTAGAATCTGAATAGTTGCTATAGGTAACATCTCCACTTTTCAAACTCGCCGGAAAACTCTCAGCTTGATACATTTACCCCCAGATGTGTGGAATATGTTGCCATTTATAAATGAAAGATAATAATGATAATAGCTCAATAATGGACAACAGAAACATTTTTTGAAAAGATAATTTAGGTTTATTCAATTATATTTAATAAAAACTGTTATATTTCTTTCTAACAGAAGCTAGCCAAAAAGCCACTATCTTCACCCCAACAATACTTAAGATTATTATTATTAAATCAGAGCTCAAATACATAATTGATTAAAGCTGTAATAATACTGTGCTCATACAAAAATATTATAATATTTGTGACAGAAGCACTAGGGAAATGATTGATGGGAGGTATATATGTCCCACGTTTCTGTCCTATGTGTTTTAAATCCCCAGGGAGATTGTGTTCCAAAATATCCATTCGGCTGCAGGAAGAACTGATGTAGGGTCACTTGGGTTATGAATAGAGAGAAGTGCGGGCTCCATTCATTAGGCCAATTTTGAGTCTTTCAACCTGCTAGCCAGTTGCTAGCTAGTAAGGAGTTGCACCTTTGCGGTGTAGATAAAAGGCTGTGAGGCTGTTCCTTCAGTCTCTCACTGCTTGGGGAGGGTGGGAATTAGACCCTGCCCCCTTTTTTAAACTTCTAACAATGTGCTTCCTGCGGCCGCACACTATGTGCAGCTCAGTGTCTCTGTCAGCACAGACAGGCAGTCAGAGTATGATGCCCGGCCGCTCAGACTGTTTAAAACACAATCATAGCGGTCAGGCAGGGTTCTCTGTCTGCCTGTCTGTGCAGACAGTTTTGATATAGTATAGGATACATGTACCTTTTTCAATTATGTAGAACAGTGCTGGACATAGAAAGAAACACTAACACTAAAGTTGAATTTTCAGATATGAAGCATAAAGTTTAAATACAATGTTAACGTAACATTACTAGTGAAAGAAGATTTCCACCAAAGCGTATAGGTTTGCAGAAAAGTTGGCAGTATTTACAGAGGAGAAGGATTTTGCACTGGCTGAGAGAGTTGGGAAAGTAAGGATGTTACTGCTAAATACAGAGTAGGTGCACCACTGGGTCATGGAGGACTCACCGAGTGAATGCAACAAGAAATACTGTATGTGTACTGCTGAAGAAGCATATCCAGTCACCAGAGGGGGTAGGCCAGCCACCAGAGAGACAAGGCCAACCACTAGAGGGGGCCTTGGTCAGTCCATGAAATAAAAATAGCCTCCAGGTGCAAGATATTTAAAATAAAAATATATAACTTATATAACGTCTAGAATTTTTTTTAACTCACACTTATTTAAATGAATAACATTTATTATTTTCTTTTGCCAATTTGGTACTTATATTGGTTAATTATACGGATACCACTGTAGCTCCTCAGAATGTCTTCCACTTGAACTGCTTTTTTCAGATCCCATTTTGCTGGCCTTACATCAGTGAAGAAGTCATCACATCAACTAGGTAGCGGAACATTTGAAAACAGAGGCTCATGTGGAAGTAGTAGTGTAGCGTTTGTATAATTAACAGGTACCAAAAGCAAAAATAAACATTATTATTTTAAATATGTTAAAATATATATATATATATATATATATATATATATATAATTATTATCGTTTATTTGTAAGGCGCCAGAAGGTGTCCGCAGCGCCGTACACAGTACGAACAGTAGACTATACAGGGTAAAACAGTACAGAACAATAAACACAAAGTACCAGTACTTCAAAACTCCGGACAGGCAAATACAGTAGAGACGGAGCGGAAGAACAGGTATGGAGACAGAAGGGAAGAGGGGCCCTGCTCATACGAGCTTACATCCTAAGGGAGGGTAAACAAATCGGGCACAGAAGGGAGCCAGTGAAGCAAAGGGGAGAGAAAAAAAGGGGCCAGGGGAGAAACAGTAGAGATGAGAGGTTAAGTGGATGAATGGTACGCCTTAAGGAACAGGTGAGTTTTAAGTGCCCGCTTGAAGGAGCACAGTTACGGAGTTGGAAGCGACAGGCTTGGGCAAGGGATTGAATGTGTGGGTCAAAAGAGAGAGAGGAGTCAAGAGTGACTCCTAGACAGCGGAGTTGGGTGACAGAGGAGATAGTGGAGTTGCTCACAACGATAGAGAGGTCATGGTGGGAAGGGAGTCTGGGTGGGGGAAAGACAATGAGTTCAGTCTTGGAGATGTTCATTTTAAGAAAGCGTGAGGACATCCAGGAGGAGATGGCTGAGAGGCAGTCAGTTACACGAGTGAGGAGGGAGGAGGAAAGATCAGGAGAAGAGATGTAGAGCTGAATATCATCGGCATATAGGTGATACTGAAGACCGAACAAGGAGATGAGAGCCCCAAGGGAGGAAGTATAGAGCGAAAAGAGTAAAGGGCCAAGAACAGAGCCCTGCGGGACTCCAACAGGGAGAGGGGAGGGGGTGGAGGAAGAACCAGATGTGGACAGGGCTGCCAAAATGAATTCAGGGCCCGGGTACAACAAATTCATGGGCCCCCCTCATAGTCAAGTAAGCCCCAAAAATTTTTGGCGTGCAGTAATACATTCAGGGGCGTGGCAATGCGCCGTTGGGTCGTGGCTAGTCTAACGGCAGTGCAAATTTTTTCGGAGGTGTGGTCATGCATTTGGGGGTGTGGAAAATGTGCCATTGGGGCGTGGCTAGCATGAAAATCACTAGACTCTCAATTCGCCGGAGCGTCACATATGTTCAAGCACTCCTGACTTTCAGGACATCTACCACCACAGTGTAGTATACAAAGAATGCCGTGTGTACACAAACAGTTCAGTCTTGGCCTACACCTCACATTGGGCACAACATTCACCAAAAATTGCCATTGTCCCTACTAGAATCACAACATTTCACACACTGTGCTGCTCTCTCCTACCTGTTCTTCTCACTTTCTCCACCTGTGGCTGCTGGTTTCTTTAGTTGTGGCTTGTCCGGATCCAGGAATGTTGAAGGACCTATTTTGAAAAAAAAATGGCTACATTTAGAAAATTACAGCCAGCCCCAGCGTTAAATCAATAGCACTCACGATTAATAATTAGGCCTTCCTCCAGCCCCAACATTAAAATAATACTATTCACATTTAATAAATAAACCTATTTCCCTTCCTGCAAACAGCCCCAGCAGTACCTATTTCTTGCAACCATCACTGCCATTAAATAATTCATAGTCACATTTAATAAATAGACCTCATTCTCCCTAAACTCACCCCAACATTCAATAGCCCCCAAACCTTTTTTTCTCCTCTGTTCCTCTCTCCTTTTTTTCCTCCACTGTTCCTCTTTCCCACTTTTTTTCCTCCTCTGTTCCTCTTTCCCACTTTTTTTTCTCCTCTGTTCCTCTCTCCCACTTTTTTCCCTCCACTGTTCCTCTTTCCCACTTTTTTTTCTCCTCTGTTCCTCTTTCCCACTTTTTTTTCTCCTCTGTTCCTCTCTCCCACTTTTTTTTCCTCCTCTGTTCCTCTTTCCCACTTTTTTTCCTCCTCTGTTCCTCTTTCCCACTTTTTTTTCCTCCTCTTTTCCTCTCTCCCACTTTTTTTTCCTCCTCTGTTCCTCTTTCCCACTTTTTTTTCCTCCTCTGTTCCTCTTTCCCACTTTTTTTTCTCCTCTTTTCCTCTCTCCCACTTTTTTTCCTCCTCTGTTCCTCTTTCCCACTTTTTTTTCCTCCACTGTTCCTCTTTCCCACCTTTTTTTCTCCTCTGTTCCTCTCTCCTTTTTTTTTCTCCTCTGTTCCTCTTTCCCACTTTTTTTTTTATTCCTCTGTGGCTCTCTGCTTTTTTTCCTCCTCTGTTTCTCTCTCCCCTTTCTTTATAGTACTGTCCATCTCTGTTTTCCTCCCCTTGCCTCTCCGTTTTGTCAACTTCTTTCCTTTCTTTTCTTCTCTTCTGTCTCCTCTTCTGTCTTCTTTCTTCATGCTGGCTGCGGCGCTCCTCACTGACTGACGGGCGTGACTTGATGACGTCACGCCCGGCAGTCAGTGTTAATGGAGAAGAGGAGAGGAGGGACACGGCGCCGCGCGATCACGTGAGTACCTTTTTTTTTTGTTTGTTTTTATTCCAGCTCCCCCCCACCAACGAATACCCCCCGACCCCCCCCCCCCGGGGGAAAAAAAAAAAAAAAAGAGAAAATAAAAAAAAAATAAAAAAATTTAATTAGCGGAGAGGGCCCGGCCCGGGCCCCCTGGCATGTCCGGGCCCAGGTAAAATGTACCCGCTCCCCCCCCCTCTTGGCGGCCCTAGACGTGGATACAGAGAAGTAGCGGTTAGCAAGGTATGAGTTGAACCAGGCATGGACAGAGCCAGAGAGGCCGAGAGAGAGAAGAGTTTGCAGCAGGAGGGGGTGGTCCACGGTGTCAAAGGCCGCGGAGAGGTCGAGGAGGATGAGTATGGAGTAGTGACCCTTGGATTTGGCTGATAGGAGATCATTAGTAACTTTAGCCAGGGCTGTTTCGGTGGAGTTAGGGGGCGGCAGCTGGATTGGAGAGGGTCAAGGAGGGAGTTGTCAGAGAGGTGTCTGGTGAGGCGGCTGCAGACAATCCGCTCAAGTAATTTGGAGGCATATGGGAGAAGAGAGATAGGGCGGTATTTAGCAAGAGAGGTGGGGTCAAGATTGGGTTTTTTGAGGATAGGAAAGATGAGAGCATGTTTGAATGAGGATGGGACAACGCCAGAGGAGAGTGATAGGTTGAAGAGGTATGCGAGGTACGAGCAAGCAGTAGGAGAGAGAGAGCGAAGGAGGTGGGAGGGGATGGGATCGAGAGGACAGGTAGAGGGTGGAGAGGAAAGAATAAGGGAGTGAACTTCTTCACCTGATGTGGGGATGAAGGAGGACCACAGCTGCTTGATGGCAGGAGGTGAAGCGGTGAGGGGGGCGGGAGAGGGGTGGGAGGAGTAGATGTTCCGTCTGATGGCTTCAATTTTGGAAGAGAAAAAGGAAGCGAAGTCAGAAGCAGAGAGGGAAGGCGGGACAGTGGGAGGTGGGGAGAATAGGGAGTTGAATGTGGCAAAGAGGCGGCGGGGATTGGAGGACTAAGAAGAGATAAGGGAATTAAAGAAGGATTGTTTAGCGAGGGACAGGGCAGAGCAGAAAGAGGAGAGGATGAATTTGAAGTGAAGGAAGTCAGCCAGGGAACGAGATTTCCTCCAGAGGCGTTCGGCTGTGCGAGAGCACTTTTGGAGGGAGCGGGTGAGTTTGGAGTGCCAGGGTTGGGGAATAAGGCGACGCCGGCGAATAGAAGAGGCCGGGGCGACAGTGTCCAGGGCAGTAGTGAGGGATTGGTTGTAGAGCAAGGACGCCTGATCAGGGCAGGCCAGAGAGGGAAGGGGTGATAGGAGAGTTTCAAGAGAGGAGAAGAAGGAGATGGGGTCGATGGCATCAAGGTTGCGCCTGGTGCGGGTGGCTTTAGGCGAGGTGGGAGCAGGGGAGTAGGACAGAGTGAAGGAGAGGAGATGGTGGTCGGAAAGTGGGAAGGGAGAGTTGGAGAAGTCAGAGAGATCACAGAGGTGAGAGAAGACAAGGTCGAGGGAGTGACCAAGACAGTGGGTAGGGGAGGAGGTCCACTGAGCGAGGCCAAGGAAGGAGGAAAGAGTGAGAAGTTTGATGGGGGCAGGGTCAGAACAGTTGTCAATAGGGATGTTAAAGTCACCCAGTATAATGGAGGGCAGGTCAGAGGAAAGATAGTGGGGGAGCCAGGCGGCGAAGTTGCCAAGAAAAAGAGAGGTAGGGCCAGGGGGACGGTAGATGACTGAGACACGGAGGTGGATGGGGGAGAAGAGCCGAATGGAGTGGACTTCAAAGGAAGAGAAGGAGAGGGAAGGTAAAGTGGGTATGACCCAAAAAGTGCAGTTAGGGGATAGGAGGAGGTCCACTCCTCCTCCTGGACGCTCGTCAGGTCTGGTGGAGTGGGTGAAAGAAAGGCCGGAGAGAGCGGCAGGGGATGCAGTATCAGAAGAAGTGAGCCAGGTTTTGGTTAAGGCAAGAAGATTAAGAGAGTTAGAGATGAAGAGGTTGTGAATGGAGGACAGTTTGTTACGGACAGACCTGGAGTTCCAGAGGGCACACGAAAAAGGGAGGGATGGAGAAGGGGAGATATGGATGAGATTGTCGGGGTTGATGGATCGAGGGGGGGGTGAGAGATGGGACAGAGAGATTTGGGCCCTAGGCGGGGCCTGGGGAGAGGATGGGTATAGGAAAGGAGCGAGGTGGCAAGATGAGAAGCAGGGGAATAAGAGAAAGGCCAGAGGAAGCGGGGGAGGTGTATGGGAGAAGCACAGAGGGGAGGGCAGCAATAGGGAGTCCAAGGTGGAACAGAGCAAATTAGAAGTAAGTTCTATATGGACTAACGAACAGAGTAAACAGTGAGTAGGACGGTAGGGGCTATAGAACACAGTAGAACAGAAAGGCAGTGGCAGAGACAGTATGGAGTGCAATTGACATTCAAATAAAATTTAAGTAAAATGAAATACAGTAAGATAAAATACAATAGAATAAGCTATTAGGAGTACTGGCGAGACGTGAGATCCGGGGAGACACGGAGAAAATGTAGGTCCCGTGTCCAGGTGACCAAAGGTCAGAGAGCCCAGAGGTGAGGAAGGTCCAGGGAGGAGGAGACCCAAGAGTTCGGGAGGACCAGAGTCCAGGAGGGCCGGAAGGGCTAGGTAGGTCCAGGTTTTAGGAGGGCCAAAAGGACAAGGTGGTCCAGAGTTCGGGAGGGCCAAAAGGAGCAGGTGGGTCCAGAGTTCCGGAGGGCCAGATGGACTTGGTTGGTCCAGAGATCAGGAGGGCCAAAAGGACTAGGTGGGTCCAGAGTTCAGGAGGGCCAAAAAGGACTAGGTGCATCCAAAGTTCAGGAGGACCAAAAAGGACTAGGTGGGTCCAAAGTTCAGGAGGACCAAAAAGGACTAGGTGGGTCCAAAGTTCAGCAGGGCCAAAAGGACTAGGTGGGTCCAGAGTACAGGTGGTCCAGAGTGCAGGTGGGTGAAAAGGACAAGGTGGGTCCAGAGTGCTGGGCCAGAAGAATAAGGTGGGTCCAGAGTACAGGTGGGCCGATTTGACTAAGTAGGACAGTATCTGTGAGCGGACCATGGTCAGGGAGAGAGGGGGGTTTGCACAGAGGAAAACAGGGAGGCAGGGAGGCTGTGAGAGGGCCAATGAGCAGAGGAAATTCAGTGGGAGAAAGGCTCAGAGGCGACCAGGGAGGCTAACTAACTACTGACTAACCAGTGGAGAGAAGGCAGCGTGGTGGCATCTGATCTGCAGCTGGAGATGGCCTCAGGACATATATATATTTTGCACCTGCAACGCTATATTTTAATCATATTTTACAAGGCCCTCGCCAACTCCACTGCTCCCTACATCTCTAACCTTATCTCTATTCACACTCCCTCCCGCTCACTGCGATCGTCCAACGATCGTCGCCTCTCTTCCCCTCTGATTACCTCCTCTCATGCACGTATCCAAGACTTCTCCCGCGCCGCTCCCCTCCATTGGAACAAGCTCCCCCGCTCCATCAGAACTTCCCCTAATCTGTCCTCTTTCAAACGAACATTAAAAACCCACCTTTTCCTTAATGCCTTTCAGTCTCATGCCTAAACTCCCACCGGTCGGCTAGCTCTCTTTCTCATCCCTTCTTCCCTTCTCCCCCTTCCTCGACTCCGTCTCCGTTTCTCCCGTCTCTCCATCTCATCCATGTGTCTGTCTGTCTTCCCCTCCCTTTAGATTGTTCGCTCCTTTGAGCAGGGCTCTCCTACCTTCTGTTTCCATCACTTTTAACTGCGCTCTCCAGCTACTCAGCTCACCTCCTCTCAGTCCCTCTGCCCTCTGTCTCCTCTCGCTTCTCTCCGCTCCCCTCAATGACTCTCAACCTGACATCCGTGCCCACCCTCTTGGGCCATAGTTACCTGCCTATACTCTCTTTTCCCCTCCCTCCCTCTCTTTCATGCTGTGCCTGAGCCCCCAGAGTTATAGTGCTTACTGTTACTTGTACTGTGCTGTTTCACCTTGTACTGTGCCATTGTTTGTCCTTGTACGGCGCTACGGATACTTTGTGGCGCCCTATAAATAAAAATTAATAATAATAATAATAATAATAATAATCATAAAAAATAAAAGTAATTTGTAAAAATACTGTACATGTAATCTCTTTTTTCTTTTTCTCTCTCTTCTGTCTTCTCTCTTCTGATTTCCCCAGTTCAGCTATAAAAGTGATGCAGGGAGGCCAGCTTAGAGTCTGGTAGGAGAGAATGGTTGCAGGTCAGGCACAGCATCACTGAATGTTTGGCACAAGGGAGGAGAAATGTGTTGTCGGGGCCAACGGCAGCATGGGGTGACTGACAGCAGGAAGGGGAGTGTGTCAGATGAGGTGTTTGGCAGCAGGAGGGGGAGTGTGGCAGAAGGCGTGATGGGCAGCAGACAGGGGGAGTGTGGCAGTCAGGGTGTCTGGCAGCAGGTGGCAGGAAAGAAAAGATCACATAGATATAAGGTGGAGCACCACAATGTAGTCTTGGAGGGGGGAGAACATATGCATATATGGGAGAGCACACCACAATTTATAGCAGCCTGGTGAGGATGGGACATTTAGATATAAGTTGGAATAGCACAATGTACAGGGGCCTGTGAAGAGGGGGCATAGAATGCCCACCCAGCAGGAAAGGGGAGGGGCCCTCAGGCTGTGGGGGCCAACACTTGGTTCCATGTGCTAAACAGACTGTGTAAACTGTACAAACAACTCATGGATACATGGATGACCAAACTTTCTGTAATTTCCCCACATCCCCAAATTTTCACCTATATTGCGTCTGGTATACAAAACTTGATTTAAACACACTCACATTCACCCTTATTTAGAGTTGGGATGACGACGACTGTCACACATTTCTCAAACACATTTCTCATACTCACTGGCACTAAGTAAAATACTATCATCATCATCATCATCATCATTTATTTATATAGCACCACTAATTCTGCAGCGCTGTACAGATAACTCACTCACATCAGTCCCTGGCCCATTGGGGCTTACAGCCTAAATTCCCTAACACACACACACACACACACACAGACAGACCCATAGACTAGGGTCAATTTGTTAGCAGCCAATTAACCTACCAGTATGTTTTTGGAGTGTGGGAGGAAACCGGAGCACCCGGAGAAAACCCACGCAAACATGGGGAGAACATACAAACTCCTCACAGATAAGGCCATGGTTGGGAATTGAACTCATGACCCCAGTGCTGTAAGGCAGAAGTGTTAACCACTTAGACACCATGCTGAGTTTTAGCTTTACATTAAAGTAGTGATAAACACACTTGTTGATACTGGAAGGCATGGTCAAGCTCAAATTAAGAATTGAGCAGACTCACACTCGCAAACACTTTTCATGCACACTGACTCACACTACCTCTCTCATACATAAACACTCACACTCTCTTTCATACAAACACACTCACACACTCTAGCACTCTCTTTTATATACACATTTCTCACTCACACTGTCTTCTATACACACACACTAGCACACAAAACCCTTACACTTACTTCTGTTGTGCTGCCTCCATTTTCTTCCATGACTTTGGTAGTGGCAGTATAGTTAAGGGGTGTGTCTATGCTCCAATTGGCTAAGTAACTGTATAATGTCAGTCAGCCAATCGTAGCACAGCAGAGGCTGCTGGGGATTTCCTGTCTGAGTAAGAATCTAGTCCTTGGTATTACTGTGTAGCACAGGCTGCTCCTTCACTCATTGGCAGT
Organism: Mixophyes fleayi; assembly: GCF_038048845.1. Taxonomy (NCBI): domain Eukaryota; kingdom Metazoa; phylum Chordata; class Amphibia; order Anura; family Limnodynastidae; genus Mixophyes; species Mixophyes fleayi. The sequence continues at coordinate 123,926,890 of NC_134407.1, read as the reverse complement.
CTGTGGCAGCCCTAAGTGCATGGTATTTATTGGTGTAACCTATTGGCCAAGGTCTTGAATAGGTGTTAGCGGAATGTGAGAAGGATGATGAGTCTACACATTAGTAAACTTAACCAGGAACATCAGTTTACTTAACAGTATACCATGAAGTAACTGTTGTACAGGATACAGCATTATATACCTTGCAGTTGGTCTTGCAATCTTGTACATAAATATATGCAGCAAGCTTGTGGATAGAGTCACAGCTTATTAAATGTACAGTACAGTCTCTATGAGGTTACTATGTACTACACGTCCATGCAGGTTCTGTTATTGCCTCCTGTCAGACACATACGCAGTTTCTACACTGCTTCTATTGCATCCAGCTGGATGTCACAAGGGAGAGCTGGGCCCCTAGACTACCGGGGAAACGGAGAATAGCGCTCATCTCTCCCAACACTCCCCTAGAGATGTCTCCAATTACAAGAAAAACTGCATGCATTAACTATATTTATAAACATTCATGAAGTTCTCCTGAAACTGAAAATATGGGGTTAACACACCAAATAATGTCAGCAAAAATAAAACATCAATTGTCATAACATTTCAGGCCACATTTTAAAGACCTGTGATCAATACTTGAGAAGGATATCAGTTGCATTCTGCTCACTTGCAACGTAGCTTACACTAACTGACTTTTCCTCAACAATTTCTCATACAAAGTGATGTCTAATTAAAATATGTTTAGACCTGCCATGATGCTTGTTACTTGCTGAAAAGTCAATGGCACCTTTATTATCACACTTGATGTTGATAGTCAATGCCATTTAAAAGTTGTAGTTCACATACTGTATACATAGTCCAAAGGGTTTCTTTGGCTGTTTCAGTCAAAGCCAAATACAGTGCCTTTATCAGACCCAGACCAATCCAGGGTGCCAGACAATGCACTAAAAAGAGCCATTGTAGTTTACAGTAAAAAGATAGTTCATCACTGAGCTTCGAATCAGCCCCAATTCACAAAGAATTCTAATATAGTTTGGTACCTTTGACATAAAGTGCAGATTACAAACACTTTGTGCAATACTGATGAAACAGCAGCAAAGTGGAAGGTAATACATATACACATCTATATAGACATCCATGCTTACATTACTTCTGCAAGCAACGTTGTTCTTTGTTAATAAAACTGTTGTCTTTATACTGTTCAAAAAAATTTAAAATAATGCTCCACCATTCTTTGGATGTTGATCAGGTGGAGTTACAGCAGAGGTGTCACTAATTCTGGTCAATTATTTTACAGTAGACAAGATCAGGGGCTAGATTTACTAAACTGTGGGTTTGGAAAAGTGGGGATGTTGCCTATAGCAATCAATCAGATTCTAGCTTTCATTTATTTAGTGCATTCTGCAAAATGACAGCTAGAATCTGATTGGTTGCTATAGGCAACATCTCCACTTTTTCAAACCTGCAGTATAGTAAATATACCCCCAGATGTCAAAATGTTGTGCTGAGTCATCTGCATCATCAATGGGTGTCTAAGATTTTTGCAAAGCACACAACAGTACATAGCACATGTAGGTACCATTGGCACACAGTGGTAGCTGAAAGGAAAAGTGGTGCAAGATGGAATTCTCCTTGGGCCCTCCCACCGACCTTTATGTTGAATCTTAAAAAGAACATTCGCACTTTAACAATCCAAGCACTTCATCGACAAGGAGTGCCACTTTTGAGGCTGATGTGCTTGGTTTGTTTAGGCCCCAACAAAACAAGCTAACAATGTTCTTAAGGCACCTAAGGTAACAGTGCTGTTAATGAACTCTACTGTGGCAAGATGTTGTTGTCATCATTCTCAGCCTCATCCTCACCCTCATCAGTTTGTACATCATCCTCACACATTATTAATTCATCACCACTGGAATCCACCATTACAGAAGTCTCAGTAATTTGAAAAGCCTTCCTCATGGAAATGGAAGTTCATTTTTATGAACATCATTTTTTCCACATTTTGAGGAAGTAGCCTCCTACGTCGATCGCTGACAAGTTTCTGGCTGTGCGGAAAATGCTTTCCGAGTACACACTGGAGGGTGGGTAGCTTAGGCAGTGCAAAGCGAGTTGGTACATGGGTCTCCAAATTCCCTTGTTTTCCTCCCAGTATGTAAAGGGACTGTCTGATGTGTCTATTTCTATGCTGTCGTGAAAATAATCCTCCACCATCCTTTGGATGTTGATAGTAGGATCAGGTGGAGTTACGGCAGAGCTGTCACGATTTTTGGTCAATTCTTTTAGACCTGACCAGATGTCAAAATGTTGTGTCATCTGCATCATCCCTGGGTCTCTTGGGAAAGCTAAATATTTTTTCCTAGCAGCAATTGGAAAGAGGAGACACCGTCCTGTCACATAACACTTGAGATGTCATCTTGCTCACCAGGAGCTCCTTGTATCTCTTCAGATGTGGGTCAGTTGGAAACAAAGAGAAGACATAGCTCTTAAACCAAGGACTAAGCACAGTCGCCAAAATGTAGTGATCCACTTTCAAGATTTTGATAACTCTTGGATCCTTGGGAAGAGAATAAAGTACTTGATCTACAAGTCTGACATACTTATGATATAGTGTAATTGTTTTTTTAATCTCCTACTTCAGTTTCTCAAGCTGCTTTTCCAAAAGTCTAATTAAGGTATTCACTTGACTCAAGCTAACAGTGTTTGAACTCACTTCACAGGTGACTACTTCGAATGGTTTCAGCACCTTGCACAACACGGAAAGTATTCTCCACTGCGCTTGACTAAAATACATCCCCCCTCCTTTCCCAATGTCATGGCTGGTGGAGTAAGCGTGGATGGCTTTTCGCTGTTCCTCCATCCGCAGAAGCATATAGAGGGTGGAATTCCACCTTGTCACTACCTCTTGCTTCAGTTAGTGGCAGGGCAGATTAAATTGCTCTTGTAGCTGTTGCAATCTTCTACATGCTATTGCCGAATGCCGGAAATGTCCATATATTTTACGGGTCACAGACAGCATCTCCTGCACGTCCCTGTCATTTTTTAAAAAGCTCTGCACCACCAAGTTTATCGTGTGAGCAAAACAGGGACTATGTTGGAATTCATACAGCTGTATGCCGTTTAGTAAATATACCCCTTAAATTCTGACTCAGACAGCATTGGAGGATGTAGGTATGTCACGTAATACTACTTTTTCTTGAACTTCACTTTCTTTTTAACCACTAGGTGGTGCTGTATCATGGAATATGATGTCTCTGGATTTTATGAATTTCTTATTTACAATGTCCCAAAGCCTGCAGCCCTTGCTCTCAAGACCATATCCAAGTAAAATACAGTCTTGTGACTTAAAGTCCAATTTACGCCTTCTCTCCTTAGGAATGTGTACGTATGCATTGCATCCAAACACTCCAGGATGGCTGCCGTTAGGCTTTTTTCACAGACCACGCTTCAATTGGTGTTTTGCCTTTCATTGCAACAGTGGGTGCATTGTTTTTTTAGATAACCTGCTGTTTGTACTGCTTCAGTCCAAAATGTGTGCCCACATAACGCCCTGAACATAGCAAATTAATTCTGAGCATTATGACCACCAAGTCTTCATAACTCCACAGGTAATAAAGTAGCAAAAAACTGGAGAACATCAATTGTGCATTACGGCAAACACCTTCAAAGTCCATGCTCTTAGCAGTATAGTATTAAAACAGTTTTAATGCCTTTCTCTTCATATTTTATGGAAGGTCACAACAGCTGTGCATATGGGCATACATGTTTGAATACACAAACACATGTATGTGTTCCATATCCGTAATCTCAAATCTTTCTCCTACCCAATGTTACAAGATTTCCATGGGGAAGAATTACTTGCTCAAGAAGAAAGAAAGCCTTTTTCTTTGTGCTGTATAAACCTCTGCTAATGGAGTGTGGCAGTCATTATTTATGGCTAGGAGTACCGCATATGATGATTTGTGCAGGATGCGGAAGGGAAATATTAGGTTAGTGGTTTGCAAATTCCTGCACTATAGTTACCGATCAGCCTCTGTACAGAGCAGGATCTATTCAAGCAGACCTGGAAAGCAGAAGGTCATGTTTGGGGGAAGCACTAGGAAGTGAGGGAGAGAACTAACTGCTCTCAGGTCTGCACAGGACGCTTTGAATGACATGAACATATTTTCCCATATTCCCACTTAATAGTCTTGTTTTACCAAGAAAGTCACAGAGACATCCATACAGTTATGTTTTTCATACCAATATTATTGTTCCAATAAGGCCTCCTATTAATCCATAAAAAACAACTATGAGCCAAGCTGTTGCTATTGTTTAACAGACTACCGTAATATCCCTTACTATCCCTTATTTTAATGTGTCTCACAAGAATCCATAGTGAACTGGAAGTGAGGTATAATGCAATTTGACTTCTCTATTATAAAAAACACATTTGCGTTGTAGTACATTGCTTTTGAAAATTATATGTAGTATAATCAGGGATGCCCAAAAATGAATGCTGCCATTTACCCATGTTGACTATAAAGTTACAAATGACAAATTTCGACCTGACATTTCAGCGTTTGGCAAGTATTTAACTAGAGCCATAACAGACCACGTGAATCTAAGGCCATAGTCTTAAAGGAAAATAGTGGCCTATTAAGGCTTGGATTTGGTAAAGTCACCAAATGATAGTCTGTCTTTGCACCATTCTTAAAACTTTCATGAACACAGCAAAGCTCTCTGCTCCTCTGCCATCATTATCTGCGCAAGTCCCAGTTGTTGGCAGGCGCAGCCCCTTTCACCCGAATCTTTGTAGTGGCCACCAGCTGTAAGCAGCACTTGCCATTACATCCACAGTCACTGCTTAGCAGTGTGGGACTCCTCCATGGCTTTGAGTGCTAAGCTCTCAGAGGTAGGCAAGAACCAGAAACCTCACCGTGTGCCTCAACTTCATTTGCTGTCTGGAGGTTTCATAATTATATAGAGGTAGATGTTGCCAGGTAAGTGGCTGGAGGAGGGGGCAAGTCGGAAAGGGTAAAATCTCTGTGCAATATATGGCTGGCAATGTAGTTTACCTCTATGTGACATAATCGGCTGGCAATGAGGGTATCACTGTGCAATATATAGATGCCAATGTGGGTATCTCTCTGTATATACATACAATATACGGAAGAAAATAGAAAATGGCATGGAATATTTGCCTCAATGCACATTTGGATATAGAATTTTGTACTTCACACCAGTAAAATGTTTGTTTTGTTCCTCCCGGAATTATCCTATCATTCTCCTATCAAACCTTCTCGAGTATTATAGTCCAACCACACCACAGAACAGAATACATTGATATCATTGTCATCCCAGAACTATTTATAAATTCAGAAAATGTGGAATTTAAATTTACATCATGAAATGTCATTCCATTGAATAGTGAAGCAAAAGCGAGTCTTGAAGATTGTGTTTCAGGAGTTTTGCACCTCTGTGAAAGGGCCTGTTCTGCTGCAAAATACCATTTGTGTAGTAAGCTAACTATTTATTTTAAGAATATGAGGATTAATCTTCTAATTTATGTGTGCAGAGGGCATCGCTTGCTGGCTACAATGATGGTGACCATTTGTTGGGTATGATAGTGCTCATTTACTCTGTGAGAGAATAGGTGTAATTTGCTGTGTAGGAAATGGAAATGCTCTGTAGAGTATACTGGTCAACAAATTGTATGGCTCTGCGTGGTAACTATATGATGGCACTCTGCCTGATGTATCGTTTTATTCAGGCTTCAATCAGACTCTGCAAATTAAATTAATGTGGGCATAAACATAACAGACAAGAATCCTCTACAAATCACTGTAATTGTTTACCTCAAATTCTTTCAGACACTCAACCCTAATGCTGAATATCCATCAAACATAGCTCCGTATTTGTTATTTAGGTTAATTTACTAATCCCCACAGCCAGTGCCGTAACTAGCCATTTTAGTGCCCTGGGCGAGATAGGGAAGCAGCGCCCCCCATCTAAGTGGGAGTGTCAATTGTCGAGTGGGTGTGGTCAACCTACTGTGGGGGGCGTAGCTAGCTCTTTACAAGTTCTAGACCGCACTGAAACCACCTCCCTCCCCATTCTTCTCGGTCTGGCTTTGTAAGGATCTTTATGTAATAAGCCTCCATAGATCAAAGTACTTTAAATGCAGCTATCACATGCTAGCTCTATAAAAAATGAATTGGTTATTGAAATAAAACTCACTGAAACAAATTAAAACAAATGTAACAGTACCATCTGTATCACACTGCCCCTTCATCACACTGTGCCCTCCATCACAGTTTCTTCTTTATCACACCGTGCCATGGAGCCAACTTTATCCCATCGTGCCCCCTTATCACCATCGCACGAAATGAATATATATATATATATATATATACACATACACACACACACACACACACACACATACAATATAAAGAGCCTCCTAGTGTCCGCCATACCTTACAGAGAGCATTCCTGTGACCGCCATACTATACAGAGAGCATTCCTGTGACCTCCATACCATACAGAGAGCATTCCTATGACCGCTATACTATATAGAGAGCATTCCTATGACCACCATACCATACAGAGAGCATTCCTATGATCATCATACTATACAGAGAGCATTCCTATGACCGCTATACTATACAGAGAGCATTCCTATGACCGCCATACAATACAGAGAGCATTCTTGTGACCGCCATACCATACAGAGAGCATTCCTATGACCACCATACAATAGAGAGAGCATTCCTATGACCGCTATACTATACAGAGAGCATTCCTATGACCGCCATACTATACAGAGAGCATTCCTATGACCGCCATACTATACAGAGAGGATTCCTATGACCGCCATACTATACAGAGAGCATTCCTATGACCGCCATACTATACAGAGAGCATTCTTGTGACTGCAAAACAGATAAATAACTCACCTGAAATTAATAGACCCCACCATTAAATTAAAAAGCCCCAACAATAAATTTAATTGACCCACCAGCACCCCACAAATAAAATAGTACCCATTAAATAATTAGCCCCCACCTAAACGTCACCATTAAATTAATAACCTACCTCCCACCCATGTACTAAGACACCTAACCTCCCTACCATCATATCACACATTAATACATCCCCCCCTTCCCTCACACATTATGGCAGCATACCCCCCTTCCCTCATAAAGCATAGCAGCATCCCCCCTCCATAATAGCAAGATGCAGCACACATTCCTCCCCTCCATAATAGCAGCACACACCCCCTCCCTAATAGCAGCTCACATCCCCCCTCCTTAATAGCAGCATACATCCCCTCCCCTCCCTCCATAATAGCAGCTTACATGCCCCTCTCCCCTCCCCTCCCCCCATAATAGCAGCTTACATGCCCCCCTCCCTCCATAATAGCAGCTCACATGCCCCCCTCCCTCCATAATAGCAGCTCACATCCCCCCTTCCCCTCCATAATAGCAGCTCACATCCTCCCTCCCCTCCCTCCCCTCCCTCCATAATAGCAGCTCACATCCCCCCCCCTCCCCTCCCCTCTCTCCATAATAGCAGCTCACATCGCCCCTCCCCTCCTCTCCCTCCATAATAGCAGCTCACATCCCCCCCCTCCCTCCATAATAGCAGCTCACACCCCCCCTCTTCCTCCATAATAGCAGCTCACATCCCCCCCTCCCTCCATAATAGCAGCTCACATCCCCCCTCCCCTCATAATAGCAGCTCACATCCCCCCTCCCCTCATAATAGCAGCTCACATCCCTCCCCTCCCTCCATAATAGCAACACACATCCCCTTTCCCCTGCTTTGAAACTTACCTTTTTCCTCTTTCTTCCTGTCCAGCCGTCGCTGCCTGGCTCCTCTCTGCTTCTCTGCTCCTCTGCTGCCTAGCAACGTCATGACATCAGACGCTGAGGCAGAGGGCAGAGTTCAGAAGGGGGTGGAGCCGGGTGCCGGCCGCCATTTTGGATGCGCCGGGCGGCCGGCAGTCTGAATCTGAGGTCTGTTTAATTTTTATTTTTTTTCACTCCTCACACAGAGGCAGGTGCGGGCGGCCATTGCGCCCCCTTGGGACTGCGCCCGGGGCGGCGGCACTGCCCGCACCGGCCTCGTTACGGCTCTGCCCACAGCCAATCAGCAGTCTGAGCCTGTGTCTACTTCAAGTGTACACCAATGGCCAAATGGTGGCTACAGAGGTGAACTAGCTCAGTAGTGCTGGACTTGATTATGTCTGCTCTCACCTTTCTATAATTCATTTGTCCATCCCCTTTTTAAGTAAATATTGCCATTGTATCAAATTTCCATAGACTTCATTTACATTAATATACTGAACAAGCTGGAGTCTCTAGTTTTAGACGTGTGGGTGTCTATTTTTTCCATACTTGCCCACTCTCCTGGAATGTCCAAGAGACTTCCGGAATCCGGGTAGAGCAGGCAATTCTCCGGCAACCTGCCCGTCGGGAACCCAAATGATGCGACTCGTGGCAAATCGCGTCATTTTGGCTCCGCCCCATGGCAAAATGGCAATTTCATCATGGGGGTGGGGTCAAAATGATGCGATTCACTACACCCTGTCCCATTCAGCCTTTCCACCACGCCCCCACTCCGGGATCTCCTGGAGGGCAACAATAGAAAGTTGGCAACTGTGATTTATTTTTTAGTTTCCTTTCTCTAGTACAATATGACCAATGGTTCAACTCTAAAGGATGTGGTAAAATGGCCATATGTGTACAATAAGTAAGCTCTGCAACCATGCACATAGCAGATAAATACCTGGAACTTTGCCCCATCACTTCCCTTTAGGCTGGTTACCCACTGGAGGTGTGTTAGATGCCAACGACGCTGCATGTCAAACACAATCACATTTGACAAATGGTGTTAAAGGGCACTTGCACTTGTTAATAGAGGAGGTTAATAGAAGATACTAGTGAAGCAAATATATATGGCAGGCAGCGACCAAAAAATGGCACTGCATTGCAAACATACTCAACTGCAAGCGCAAAAGCTAGTGCGTAAGGGACCTTACACACATCTACCACCATACAGTAGCCTTTTGCTGAAATGTAAAAAAATAGATATGCTTAGGCAGTTCCTCAATCACCCATTGTACAATCAATATCTCTGCAGAAATGAAAGGCATTTCTTAGTAACAAATGGACCGGAAGCATGCGCCAAGGCCTAATAAGGCAAACACACACAATACGGATTTAAATAAAGAGGCGCATTATAACTACATATAAATATGCTGTCCCTTAATGTCTTATAGATTGACATAAATTATTTCACCCCGTTTGGTCCTCAAAGCAATCACTAAATACAGTGTAACTAGCACTCCTAAATCAGGAAATTGTTAGATAAAAATGGAGGGGGTTATTCTACATGAGCTCTCCCTAGACTGATCTCTCACTCTCTCCCTTGGACATGTCATAGCTGTTCTCCATTCAGATTTATTTCTTTCTGTAAAACACACTTTACTTATACCCCATTTACATAATGGAGACCCAGCAGTGCCGCACAAAAGCCTTGCCATCCTGCTGCTCTGCAGTAAAACCAGAAAGGGGAATATCAGCCTTTCCTGCCTGTTGTGTTGTTTTACAGTCTTTACTCACCATGTAAAAGTATCCATGTCCTGCAGGTTTTAGTGCAAGTTAATGAGTCATACAAAATGCGTATTTGAATAGGGCCAGAGATAGGAGGAGGGTAGCAAGGGGGCCTGTCTTACAGGACAGAGCCTGCATGATGTGGCCTCCTGCTGCTCTTCCTCTTTTTCACAGGACCTCAATTGTGTAGAGACTGTCAGCAAAAAAATAAAGCAACAAAAAGAGTAACGTATCCCCCCCTCCAGAGGTCACTGGCAGAGCACCCCTTGGAATGCATCAAAGGAGGAAGTTTATAGGCAGCAACAAGTTAATTGGCATCAGAGGGTTTCACTGCCAGGAATGCAAACAAAATCCTGACAGAAAAATCATTATCTAAAAATGTAGTTTATTTCTAATAAACTACTGCTTATTTAAAATGATTATACACTGATAAAATATTTATTTTAAAAGTTATATTTCTGGAAAAATGGCATTTAAAAGTTAAATGGTAATGAAAAGCAAACAATTCATGACACTTTAGGCAAAACTCCAGTGTTTTACTTTCCTGGCAGATATGTGGCTATATGGTGGCTGAGCGCATACCTAGGTGCATGCCCCCAATACACCTTTGAGAAGTGCTTTGATGCAGATGCTCTGTGAGACAGTTTGTAGGGCTGTAGGCCTATATGGAAATTTGCATGCTGGCAAATGTAAAAATGTTACTGCAAAGATTTGCCTATATTACTTTTGGACCACCGCCTTATGCACCAATTGTACAAGTTTCACATAAGTAAAGCGATTTCAGAGCTGTCTTTATTGCATGTGTTATGTTTGTACATGTTTTTATTACTTCGGTATTTGTGCATTTACAAATGTGCTTTCCTGCATAAAGTGCTCTTGGTTAATGCAAAAGGTGTCCCTTTCAGAGTATGGGCCGACACATGATTTCTGATAATGACCAGTAAAAAACATCCATAGCATGTAAAGACCTGGCCATTTTGGGCCTGATTCAAATAGGAACCAGTTTAAAAAAAGGTGAAACTTAAGCAAAGCTCAGATCGTACTCAAATCTGAGCGGATCTCAACATGCATTTTGATTTGAATCTGGGTGACAGTACGCTCTCGTAACGGGTACTTCACATCTGATAGCAGACAGAACAGACTGCAGTATACACACAAGCATATATGCAATATAATAGTCACATCAGCGCAAATGATACGGCTGAAACAAGCGCACTTAAGAGATATCCAGGACTTGAATTGGCTGCATCTGTGCCAGCATGCCCTTACTGTACATGGCCTACGCCCTTCCGCCCTTCCCTACTCCCGTTCCGCTCTTCAAGTCGTAGGCAGTGGTAAATGTCATTTGCATTCAGGCATGAATTGCATGCAATTGCTCTCATTGGCATAAGGTCAGTTTCTGAGCACACGCAGAGCTATTTTACACAGGATAGGCAATCTTCCATTCTAATGTTCACTAAAATATCTCATTATGCATCACAACATCTTGACAGTGGATATAGACTAGAATGAGGAGTTTTCTTGTGCATAGTCCTTATTCTGCAAGGAGCACTGCAATCTTGATGTCCTAAACCTGTAAAAATGGGCACAATTTTGCATATCTGCATAAATGGACACAATCTAGTACTGTACTGTGCTGAGCGGGGGTTAACGGATCATACCTCACAACATCCTGGAAGTCAGGACGAAAAGTGACTCTAGGATGGCAGGACAGACCTCACAAATCAGGATTATTAAACCTAAATCTGGACAGTTGTGAGGTATGTATACATAGAGATAAAACAAGACAAATAAGAGAAAAAAGAATGAGATGGAAGTTGTTGGAGTGAGCAGTAAGTTACTATCTATATATTTCCTGTATTAGCTATCAACATAATCTTTTATCATCATCATCATTATCATCACTTATTTATATAGCGCAGGCAAATTCTGTAGCGCTTTACAATTGGGAACAAACACAGTAATAAAACAATACTGGGTAATACAGACAGAAAGGTAAGAAGGCCCTGTTCACAAGCTTACAATCTATGGGAAATCTTTACAGCTATATTGTGAGCATGCAATTACAAGAATAAGTACCATCTACATAATATTAATATAATGTCATTTGGAAATGTACAGATTTTTATTGAGGGAGGTAGAGTGTCATTTTAATTGAATTATCCAAATATGAGATCCAGTCTTATTAGTTCTGTTGTATGGCACTGCAGAATTATCTATGGTGATTTATCAATGAACGATGATGATGGTTATGACTTAGTACAGATGTATTTATGAGAGAGCTAGGCAGTCCACTGAGGGATGTACCCTGCCCACAATCCGGCACATAAACATTCCTTTTTAAGGGGGCTTGTCCGTTTGTTGCACAGAGTGTTCGGTGATGTGGAACATGTACTGTACATTATGAGAATAATAGAAAACACTGAATGTTCTGTGATCATATAATAGTACTACAAGGGATTTTAAAGTTTTTCATCCTGGACTTAAATGATGTCTGAGAGTCAGTTTTATGACCCATTCTACAGACTTTTTTTTATAAATAAAGTACTTATTTTTAATTACTTCACTATTGTCTATAAATGAAGTGTGGAGGTATTAATAATACAGAAAAACGGAAAACGGGGACTTAAACAAAAATGTAATAACTATAGGGTAGCTATTAATACATAATAATTTTGCAAATAAAGAATCATAAGATCCTAAATGACTCAGTCACACGTATGTTAAAGTTTATAATATTAAAGTGTTAGAATTTACAATACTTAAAATAATAAGTAATAAGCAAAGGACATATATTGGTTATAAAGTTTGTTGAAATTAAATTATTTAACCAAGATGTGAGTGAAGTAAGAGGAGTACACAAAGTGAGAGAGGAGAAGAAAGTGTGGAACATTTAGTTTGTTAATGCACTGTGTTTGTGTTTTGCCAAAGGCAAGAGACAGCTTTAATGTTTGTCTGATTTGTGTTCTTTTGTATTAAAGAACCATCTGGGTGTATGAACTCTGTTTCATCTAGAGGTGTGATTGTCATGCATTATCTTACAATGTCAAATGACCAGTGGCAATTATATTGGTCTTTATCAGGGGTGAACAAACTTTTTTTGGTCTGAGGGCCATATTGCAAAGTTGTGTTTATTTGAAGGGCCACCATAAAACTTAACTGCTTAAACATGTAAAGTACGTAGAATTAGGAAAGCAGGAACTTCTTTGCAGTCTTGCTATAACTCTAAACATAGTTAAAAATTTTCCTTGGAAACAGAAGTTTGATGTGCCACCAATGGGGACATGATTAGCAGGCTCACAGCGTCAGAGATGCTGTGCAGCTAAAATACAGCCATCTTTAGTGGAGTCCACACATCTGGTAGGGGCAAGATTCTCAGAGGACGATACATTGAAATGTTCACCATTACTGAGAAGGCCAAGAAAGCTGCGGCTCTGGCGAAGGGAGGTGGCTGTGAGGCTAGTTTTAAAATGTACCGTAACTGGTCGAGGGGGTGTATTTATCAATGTCCTGTTACCTGGAATTTCACCCTGGGGAGTACATGGAGGTGCTTAAGTACGTTGATGATGATGATTCATTATATGTACGTGTCTTCTTGTTCCGGTACCTGGCTAAAGTACTGTCGAAGTCAGCAAATTGGATAAAGTCATTTCAATTAAAGTCTAGCAAACTTGGTTGTCCTTGTCTGAAAAGATGCGTACGGTACGCATCGACGTACAAGGGCACGCTACGGCGTGAAAGGGCGTACGCATCCACTACACGTGGCAGCAACAGTAATTGGTCTTTTACCATACATTCGCACAAACACGCATACTTATAATATAGTACACATTAATGGTAGTTGCAACACATAGTCAGTTATGTCGAAATATAGCAGTATTTATATGTTATATCAGAGTTACATGCATATTAGGGAAATACACGGAACGGGTTGAAGGAATAACATCATGAGTGGTATCATAATGAACCTTGTTACATATCCTACTGTTTGGTTCACTCTGCGAGGGAATCGCAGAGTGCATACGCAAGTTATGAATAATAGGGAATTATGAACTACTTAAGACTAAGGAATCCTGGCGGGAAGAGCAGAGCATACCCCCTGCAGAGATAACCCCCTCCTTTGGACTCCTTAGGATGAACCAGCCAATGATTGACAACCCCTTGGACATTCCTTAGACCCGGACCAATAGATGCAAGCTATACCATCTTCATTGTATTACTGTATTTAATTGTGTATATAAGCAGCAGCTTGTGATCCAGAGTGCAGACATCTTGTCCCCAGACTTCAGGATTGAATGACTGCACTGGATCCAGAGCGCCTGCGATAAGTAACGGCTGTATTTACTATTACTTCGCTTGAGCATATTATTCTACTTATTGCGAATAAATCTTTGTGCTTTGGAAACACAAATCGAGGTTCGACAATCGTTATTGGTTAGCGACAATACGCACATAACAATTTGGGGGCTCGTGAGCTTTGGAGGTTTCGTTGCCGATGATACGCAAGACCAACGGATTTCGGTTCCTCAACAAAGGGTGGAGACGCGTCATAAACGGGTAAGAACGCATGGTGTTCAAAACCTGAATTTGTGTTGTGAAACCGAATGTCCGTTTTGCATTATCTAGGGCACGCTAACTAGAACCTAGTGACAAAAGAGAAAACTGTTTCTTTTTTTCTGTCATTGTGCGTTTTAACTGTATTGCATTGCTTACCGTATGTGTATTTCCTGCTGTGCGTACGCGAACTTCCGGTAGACTTTCCACGTGGTTAAACAATCGTTTTGATAGTTATTGTACATGTATAGTATAATTACTTGTGAAAGCCTCTGAGATATTATTACTGTTGTTGGGAACTTTTTATTTTCTGCGCAGAAAAGGTGTATAGTGTGTGATGTTGTAACGTAGATACACTGTTCATTATTCATTGTGCTTAGTTGCTGTCTGACGAGGCGGATTGCCCAACTGAAGGACAGTATACAGGGCAGGTATAACGAATGCGAAAACCGGGTTTTTGTAAAGCGCTACCAATAGATCGCAAGGTTTGCTAATAATTAGTATTGGTAGGCAGTGCGATCTAACCGCATCTTGAGTGCGAATTGGTAAAGCAGCTAGGAGGAATTATATTGGAAAGGCTGGTTGATTGTATTGACTTTGTTCTCCCAGTTATAATTAACTCAGCAGAGTTTGTGGTTGAGCCAGGGTATCGAGGAGCTGATAGCCCTTGGGGCCCACAGTGATATTTCTGTATTAGGGATCATCGCCAGGGGCGAGAAAAGCGAGTGAACGCGGCTAAAGGAAATACGTTCACCGAGCATTAGAGATCTCTAGGTGTGATTGTAGCAAAAGAGTTGGTATATTGTTCAACATGGGTGCTAAGCATACGCTAGAGATGGTCAGTGTACTGCCTAAGAAAGGCCCTATTGGTTCAGCGAGGTTTCTCATGTGTAAGAAATATGGTGCATACGCAACTGTGTATTGTGACACGTGGGTCAAGATGACCAAAACTTGTGATAGGCCTTTCCCAACAATAGGAAGTTTTAATGCAGAGGTACTAAATACTGTAAAAGATAAAGTATGGTTGATTACCTCAACGAAAGTGAGGAATAAACATAATGATTGTTTAAAATTGTGGCAAATGGAAGGTAACACGTGGCAGAGCAGCGAATGCAAACCGGAAGTAGGCGTGACGAAAAGCATGCGTAAGGCGGATGTAACCGTTGCGAAGCGTGGCAAACTCAGCGCAAGAGCGCCCCCGCCACCTTATGTGGCGGGAGGGGTAAGTACAGCCGTTGTTAAAACTGAAAATAGAAAAATTGCTAAGTTGTATCCTGTTTAAAACCAGTTTAAATCAAGTGTATCTGAAAGTGAAGATGAACCCACTGTGATTTCGGCCATTGCCCATGCTGTTAGTGTACTAGAGGCTCAGCTCAAGTACGAGAAAATGGCTGAGATAGGTGAGAGTAGCGTGATCACTAGGAGTGAAAGCGTTCTAAATCTAGAACCAGCAAATCCTGTAGTATCCCCTGAAGTCAGTGTACCAGAGGGTGCGTTCCCAGTCCGCACAATATCAGTTCCCAATGGGAAACCGGATAAGGATGGTGTAGTTCCTTTAAGAAATGTTACAATGCATTGTCCCTGGACTAGATCAGAATTACGTTCCATTATGACTGAATTCCCAGATCCTAGAAAAGAGTTGGCTAAGTGTCAGAAATTTGTTAAAGACTTAGGAAATGCCCACGAACCAACCAATAAGGATTGGCGTGTAGTGTTGAGGGCGTGTCTTCCTCCCAATACTAACATACAAAAATTCATTGAAGATTGTTTGTTGGAGGAAGATGACACCTTGACTGATGAGATTAACCAAAAGAATATAGAACAAATTGTCAAACACTTAGCCATCTATTTTCCAGTAGTAGTAAATTGGAGTAAGATTTTCACCATTAAACAAAAGGATAGTAAAACAGCAGCAGATTACTTCACTAGAGCTATAGCAGCGATAACACGGTTTACTGGGATATCCAACATAAGTGAGGACCCACATCACAGAGAGGTAGCTGTAGGGGTACTGATGGATGGCCTTAGAGAAAATTTAAAGACGAGAGTACAAACCACATTACCTAATTGGAGAGGCGTCGCGGTAGACTCTCTTAGGGAGTCTGCTGTGGAGCATGACAAAAACCTTTTTAGAAAAAGGGAGGAGAAAAGTGATAGGTTAATGACGGTAAGTATACAGGCTCTAGAAAGGGTGCATACACGACCACCAGCATACAACCCATATAACAAGAAACCTAAAGTGATCAGGTGTTTCAACTGTAACGAGGAAGGACATTACGCTAGAGATTGTAAAAAGGAAAGACTCAATACGCAGAAAGGTGGGTCACATAGATATCCTCCAAGGAGGGATTCACATAGACTAGAAGACTCACATCTACCCGCGCATATTACGGCAGCAAATGCTGCGTGGGAAATCAATAGTCAGCGCTAGGGGTCAGGTCATACCTGTAGTCTACAGCCAGTGAGGTTAACTGAGAGTCAGAGTGAAGAACCAACAATGATAGTTGACATAGCTGGTAGGAAACAAACTTTTCTTGTAGATACAGGGGTGGCCCGATCTGTGATAACCTCTCCTTTCAATCTACAGGTGACCAGTAAAACTATTCCAGCTATGGGGGTAAAGGGAAAAGTGTTACATTATCCTCTAACTAAACCCGCTGAAGTTACTATCGGCCCTCTGCATACTAAGCATTCGTTTCTCTTAGCTGCAGCGGCTCCTACTAACTTGCTAGGGAGAGACTTGTTATGTAAAATGGGATGTGTCATATACTGTACTTCAGATGGTGTGTTCCTAGACATACCCGAGAAGGTTGCACATGAGGTACAGGACATATTGGACACCCCTCAAAGGTTAATGTTACACTCTCCTGTTATAGAACAAAGTCCATCTCAAGTAAAGGGG
Source organism: Mixophyes fleayi (assembly GCF_038048845.1). NCBI lineage: Eukaryota > Metazoa > Chordata > Amphibia > Anura > Limnodynastidae > Mixophyes > Mixophyes fleayi. The sequence goes on along the minus strand of NC_134407.1, from coordinate 123,909,856 downwards.
ATGTTGCTGGAAATACCAGGTTCCCTATGGACCAGAGATGGACAGGACACTGGACTGATGGCAAACGTAGCCCCTGTCATGGTCAATCTAAAAAGTGGTAGGATAGCTCCAAAAATCCCACAGTATCCATTAAAACCAGAGGTGGAACTAGGGGTATATCCTGTTATTGAGAGGCTGATACAACAAGGGATTTTAATCCGTACAGCCAGTACAGCAAATAGTCCCATCTTCCCTGTGAAGAAAAGTGGGGGGAGGGGCTATAGATTAGTCCAGGACTTAAGGGGAATTAACAAAGTTGTGGAGAGCCAATTCCCCGTAGTGCCAAATCCAGCTGTCATCCTCATGCAGATTCCACCGTCTGCCAGTCATTTTACTGTGTCACTCACCGGACTGTGAGTGCTTCTTCCCGGACATTTAGGAACCGTGGCCGTCCTCCATCCTGAGGGACTGCGCATGCGCAGCCCTTTCTATACCTCCAGTGTATGTTCCTTTAACTTAATTGGCAGATCAGGCAACCTCCCTATATTAAGCACCTGTGGTCATCACCACATTGCCTGATCTTGGAGTCTCATTCCCCATGAGTCTCTGAAGGTGTTCCTGTGTTTCCTCGTTTATTCAGCCCAGCTGATTCCTGTGGTTTCCAAACCACTTCTACCTCTGTGGTTTCCAAACCACTTCTACTACTGTGGTTCCCATACCACTTCTACCATCTACTGTATCATCGTGACTGTGAGCTGATTCCTATCCGCTGCCTCCGTGCACTACAGTCTTCTAACCACTTCAACTCTACCTTGTATCATTGGGACTGTTAGCTGATGCCTATCCGCTGCCTCCGTGCACTACAGTCTTTCATTCACATCCACTCACCTGTTCATGATTGTGACTGCCAGCTGATTCCTATCCGCTGCCTCCGTGCACTACAGGCTTCAACCTGCAACTCGTCTGTGTTTCATCATCGTGACTGTTTGGCTGATTTCTATCCGCTGCCTCCGTGCACTACAGTCTTCAACCTGCAACTCGTCTGTGTTTCATCATCGTGACTGCTAGCTGATTCCTATCCGCTGCCTCCGTGCACTACAGTCTTCAACCTGCAACCCGTCTGTGTTTCATCGTGACTGTTTAGCTGATTCCTATCCGCCGCCTCTGTGCGCTTCAGTCTTCAGCCCTTGTCAACTCTCCCGTGTTTCCTTGAGTCTGCTGCCACTATTGCTACCCGCTACTCTCCGTGATCAACTGTTCCAGTTCAACTCTGCTCTGGTGTCCCATCGTTACTGCACCTGCTGGTTGCTATTGGCTACCTCCGTGTTCCCGCAGAGACCCGCTGCTGTTACTTCTCAGCGCTACGCATCCATCTACTGCTGATCCGCTCTCCACGCCTTCCTGGGTTCCCTGCTGGTCTACCTACCTGTGCGCTGCACCTGCTAGACCACCGCTTCACCCATCCAGGGACTTTGCATCCTGCCGGCCTCCTGCCGTTCAGGTATCTCTGCACTTCTGTCTGACTGCCTTCTCCTGAACCACGGTATGCATACTTCCCATTGACTGTGCTGTGTATTGCATACCTTGCTGGACTGTGTTGGTTCTCCTCTGGAGTGTTCTATCCGCTGAGTCTATTGCCATCATTGACTGTGTTATCTCATGCTGGATTACTTCAAGAGACTTTCTATATTGGCAGTGTTGTTCAGTCATTTATACATTTATATTGTGCATATTACTGTGGATCAAAGTCAAGGTGCCCGTGTATATATTGTGTTGCAGTCTCTCCCCGTGCACCTCCTCACATATATATTCAGTGGTACAACTTGCTAGTGGCAGACCACTGACCCCTGTTTCCAGTTTCACCTGCTCCAGTATCCTCTCACATAGCAGTGGTACAACTTGCTAACGCAGACCACTGACTCCCCGGATACCTCCACTTGGATTCCATTCCTTCACTCAGACAGCGGTACAACTTGCTATCCGCAGACCGCTGACTCTCATCACCTCCTCGTTTCTGTTGGACATTCCTCCTCACTATAGCAGTGGTACAACTTGCTACCGCAGACCACTGACTACCTTCACGTGTCCTTTGTCCATACAGTTCCTCGTGTATTACTACCTCCATATTGCCAGTGCTGCTAGTCATAGACTTTCCTGAGCATCTCATCATCTGCTATTTCCTGTTCCGTGATCACCCTGCTACCAGAGTACCATATTACCACCTATACTGCTCTGGTAGGCCTATCACCTGGTGATCCCTGGGTAAAGACTCCTAGTGCCCGTGACAGTAAGATCAGGCCATGACAGACCCAGATACGGAACCTACCGCTAAAGAGATGCTGCAGCATCTGGTCAGCCGTGTGGAGCAACAGGATGCTCGCCAACAGCTGTTACTTCAATGTTACCAATCATTAACCTCCCAAGGAACATCTGGACAGACTGTTACAGCTAATATTGAAGCTCCTGTGCTTTCCTCCGTTTCCCCAGTGCCATCCCAGGTGTCTACAGCTCCTACGCTTCACCTGCCTACTCCGTCAAAATATGACGGGGACCCCAAAACTTGTAGAGGTTTCCTTAACCAATGTTCAGTCCATTTTGAACTCCAACCTCAAAATTTTTCTACCCATCGTTCCAGAGTGGCCTATCTTATCTCATTGTTTTCGGGTCAAGACCTGGCTTGGGCCTCCCCCCTGTGGGAAAGAAACGATCCAATTCTACAAGATAGTGCCAAATTCATTTCCACGTTCCGAAGTGTGTTCGATGAACCAGGTCGTGTGACCTCCGCTGCTTCCAGCATTCTTCGTTTGCGACAAGGCTCCCATACAGTAGGACAGTATGTCATTCAATTTAGGATCTTAGCCTCTGAACTTCAGTGGAACACTGAAGCATTAGTTGCCGCCTTCTGGCAGGGGCTCTCCGATAAAATTAAAGATGCACTGACTACCCAAGAGCTTCCTTCGTCACTAGAAGATTTGATCTCTCTTTGCCATCGTGTAGATATGAGATTTCGTGAAAGAGAGTCTGAGAAAACAACAGCTGTCAAAGCACCTCTTCGTTTAAACCCTCAATTTCGTCCAGCTCCATCCTCTGTGATTCCCATGGAGATAGGACGTTCCAAATTATCTTCAGAGGAAAGGAAACGAAGAGTAAAGAATAGACTCTGTATCTATTGTGCTGATTCCACGCATATGCTCAGCTCTTGCCCTAAGAGATCGGGAAATGCCAGGCCCTAACTAGTTCTGGAGAGGTGAAGTTAGGGTCCCTGGAGTCCTCTCCATTGTCTATGAAATCTAAAGTCTGCGCTTTTGATGTTACGATTTCCTTTGCTACCAAATCCTTTGAGTCACAGGCATTGATTGATTCCGGAGCAGCAGGAAATTTCATTTCTAAATCACTAGTGAATCAATGGTCCCTACCAGTGATCACTTTAAAAACACCCATTACTGTGACGGCTATAGATGGATCACGCCTCATCAATGGTCTCATCACCCAGAGTACGTCTCCAGTAACCCTTCAGATTGGTGTACTACACCATGAAGAAATTTCGTTTTTAATTCTTCCAGTTACGACAAGTCCGATTGTCTTAGGCCTTCCATGGCTTCAGTGTCACTCTCCCCAGATTGACTGGCGCACCCCTCAAGTTACGTCTTGGGGGTCTGAATGTCACCATCGTTGTCTCTCTCAAGTTATTCCTCTTAAAGTACAGCGATCTTCCATCTCATCTTCCTCCCCGGGACTCCCTCCTCAGTATGCTTCATTTGCCGATGTGTTTGATAAAGCTCAGTCTGAACGTCTTCCTCCTCATCGTTCTTGGGATTGTCCGATCGACCTTCTACCTGGCAAGACTCCTCCCAGGGGTCGGGTCTATCCTCTCTCGTTACCTGAAACTCAAGCCACATCTGAGTACATACAGGAGAATCTCCAGCGTGGGTTCATTCGACCTTCCACCTCTCCCGCTGGAGCTGGGTTCTTCTTCGTCAAAAAGAAGGATGGATCATTACGCCCTTGTATAGATTTTCGTGGACTCAACGCCATTACTATCAAGAATCGGTATCCCATTCCGCTGATCACTGAGCTATTTGATCGCATCAAGGGAGCTCGGATATTTACTAAGTTGGATCTTCGTGGTGCCTACAATTTAATTAGAATCCGTTCCGGTGACGAATGGAAGACCGCGTTTAACACCAGAGATGGGCATTACGAATATTTAGTAATGCCCTTCGGGCTGTGTAATGCCCCCGCTGTTTTCCAGGGTTTCATCAATGAGATCTTTCGGGACTTATTATATGTATGTGTCGTTGTCTACCTAGACGACATATTGATCTTCTCACAGGACCTGCCTTCTCATCACCAACATGTGGCAGAGGTCCTCTCCAGACTACGGAAAAACTCGTTGTTCTGTAAATTGGAAAAATGTTCATTCGAGTTACCCCAGATTCCATTCTTGGGGTATATAGTTTCCGGAGTTGGCCTGAAGATGGATCCAGACAAAGTTAATGCTGTACTACATTGGCCTCAGCCAACTACTCTTCGTGCCATCCAGCGTTTTTTAGGTTTTGCCAATTACTATAGACGCTTCATTCAAGACTTTTCATCCATTGCATCTCCCATTGTGGCCCTAACTCGGAAAGGGGCTAATACTAAGCAATGGTCATCTGAGGCTCTCCAAGCCTTTCAAATCCTCAAAGAGGCCTTCTCGTCTGCTCCCATTCTGCGACAGCCTGATGTGACACTCCCCTTCTTCCTAGAAGTAGATGCCTCTAATGTGGGCTTAGGAGCTATTCTCTCCCAACGCTCGGAGCAACAAAAATTACATCCTTGTGCCTTCTACTCTCGGGGTCTTCTGCCCGCAGAGAAAAATTATACTATCGGGGACAAGGAGTTGCTGGCCATCAAAGCTGCATTAGAGGAATGGAGATACTTGTTGGAAGGAGCTCGCCATCCGGTGACGATCTTCACGGATCATAAGAACTTGTCATATTTGCAATCTGCTCAATGCTTGAACCCTCGTCAAGCAAGATGGTCTCTTTTCTTTTCCCGTTTTGAATTAATTATAACCTTCAAACCAGCCGCTAAGAACAAGAAAGCTGACGCTCTATCTCGAGCTTTTGTGACGTCCTCTGATGTAGAAGAGGTTCCCAACCATGCTATTCTAGACCCCAAATGTATTTCTCTGGCTGCTTCATCCACCAAAATGCTACCATTTGGGAAGACCCTTGTGCCTCCTACTCTGAGGAGGAAAATCCTTTCGTGGTTCCATGCCTCTCGTTTTTCTGGACACGCCGGTGAACACAAGACCTTTGAGATTCTCTCTCGTAGTTACTGGTGGCCTTCAATGAGGAGAGACGTCAAAGAGTTTATTGCTTCCTGTGATTTATGTTCTCAGTTCAAATCCTCCCGCAGAACTCCAGCAGGGTTGCTGCGACCACTACCCATTCCGTCCAAGCCTTGGACCCATATTAGTATGGATTTCGTTACTGATTTGCCACCAAGTAAGAATCACAATACTATTTGGGTAGTGGTAGACAGATTTTCGAAGATGGCCCATTTCGTCCCTCTGTCCGGTTTACCTTCCTCGTCTACTCTGGCTGAACATTTCATTAAAGAAATCTTCCGCATCCATGGATGTCCGTCTGAGATTGTGTCGGATAGAGGAGTACAATTCGTTTCCAGATTCTGGCGGGCCCTTTGTAAAACCTTGGGCATACGATTAGCACTCTCATCGTCTTACCATCCGCAATCTAACGGACAAACGGAACGAGTCAATCAAGATCTTGAGACTTTTATTAGGATGTTCTCTTCAGCCAACCAAGACAACTGGGTAGAATTGCTCCCTTGGGCGGAATTCGCCCATAACAACATGTACCATGAGTCATCATCCAAAACTCCATTCTTTGTGGTCTACGGTCACCATCCGTCTTTTCCGGAATTTCCTGCCCTCCCGCCCACCCAAGTTCCTGCTGTGGAGACTGCTTGTCAAACCTTCAAAAATATCTGGTCTCAGGTCAAAACCTGTTTAAAGAAGACATCTAATAAATATAAGTCTTTCGCAGATAAGAAGAGGCGGGCTATTCCACCACTAAAAATTGGAGATCGTGTCTGGTTATCTACCAAAAATATTCGTTTGAAGGTTCCATCTATGAAATTCGCCCCTCGTTTTATTGGTCCATATAGGATCATTCAAGTTATCAATCCAGTATGTGTTAAACTTCTTCCTAAGAATCTTCGGATTTCCAATGCCTTCCATGTGTCCTTGCTCAAACCTCTCATCATCAACCGTTTCTCGACTCCTCCCTCAGCACCGCAGCCAGTTCAAGTTCATCAGGAGGAGGATTTCGAGATTACTGAGGTATTGGATGCAAAAATTTCGCGAGGAGTCCTCCGTTTCCTCGTTCATTGGAAGGGCTTTGGTCCTGAAGAGCGTTCATGGATCAAAGCTGAAGATCTTAATGCTCCTGCCCTTCTGAAGAAGTTTTATTCCAAAAATCCGGACAAGCCCGGTTCCAGGCGTTCTGTGCCCACCTTTAAAAGGGGGGGTACTGTCACTCACCGGACTGTGAGTGCTTCTTCCCGGACATTTAGGAACCGTGGCCGTCCTCCATCCTGAGGGACTGCGCATGCGCAGCCCTTTCTATACCTCCAGTGTATGTTCCTTTAACTTAATTGGCAGATCAGGCAACCTCCCTATATTAAGCACCTGTGGTCATCACCACATTGCCTGATCTTGGAGTCTCATTCCCCATGAGTCTCTGAAGGTGTTCCTGTGTTTCCTCGTTTATTCAGCCCAGCTGATTCCTGTGGTTTCCAAACCACTTCTACCTCTGTGGTTTCCAAACCACTTCTACTACTGTGGTTCCCATACCACTTCTACCATCTACTGTATCATCGTGACTGTGAGCTGATTCCTATCCGCTGCCTCCGTGCACTACAGTCTTCTAACCACTTCAACTCTACCTTGTATCATTGGGACTGTTAGCTGATGCCTATCCGCTGCCTCCGTGCACTACAGTCTTTCATTCACATCCACTCACCTGTTCATGATTGTGACTGCCAGCTGATTCCTATCCGCTGCCTCCGTGCACTACAGGCTTCAACCTGCAACTCGTCTGTGTTTCATCATCGTGACTGTTTGGCTGATTTCTATCCGCTGCCTCCGTGCACTACAGTCTTCAACCTGCAACTCGTCTGTGTTTCATCATCGTGACTGTTTGGCTGATTTCTATCCGCTGCCTCCGTGCACTACAGTCTTCAACCTGCAACTCGTCTGTGTTTCATCATCGTGACTGCTAGCTGATTCCTATCCGCTGCCTCCGTGCACTACAGTCTTCAACCTGCAACCCGTCTGTGTTTCATCGTGACTGTTTAGCTGATTCCTATCCGCCGCCTCTGTGCGCTTCAGTCTTCAGCCCTTGTCAACTCTCCCGTGTTTCCTTGAGTCTGCTGCCACTATTGCTACCCGCTACTCTCCGTGATCAACTGTTCCAGTTCAACTCTGCTCTGGTGTCCCATCGTTACTGCACCTGCTGGTTGCTATTGGCTACCTCCGTGTTCCCGCAGAGACCCGCTGCTGTTACTTCTCAGCGCTACGCATCCATCTACTGCTGATCCGCTCTCCACGCCTTCCTGGGTTCCCTGCTGGTCTACCTACCTGTGCGCTGCACCTGCTAGACCACCGCTTCACCCATCCAGGGACTTTGCATCCTGCCGGCCTCCTGCCGTTCAGGTATCTCTGCACTTCTGTCTGACTGCCTTCTCCTGAACCACGGTATGCATACTTCCCATTGACTGTGCTGTGTATTGCATACCTTGCTGGACTGTGTTGGTTCTCCTCTGGAGTGTTCTATCCGCTGAGTCTATTGCCATCATTGACTGTGTTATCTCATGCTGGATTACTTCAAGAGACTTTCTATATTGGCAGTGTTGTTCAGTCATTTATACATTTATATTGTGCATATTACTGTGGATCAAAGTCAAGGTGCCCGTGTATATATTGTGTTGCAGTCTCTCCCCGTGCACCTCCTCACATATATATTCAGTGGTACAACTTGCTAGTGGCAGACCACTGACCCCTGTTTCCAGTTTCACCTGCTCCAGTATCCTCTCACATAGCAGTGGTACAACTTGCTAACGCAGACCACTGACTCCCCGGATACCTCCACTTGGATTCCATTCCTTCACTCAGACAGCGGTACAACTTGCTATCCGCAGACCGCTGACTCTCATCACCTCCTCGTTTCTGTTGGACATTCCTCCTCACTATAGCAGTGGTACAACTTGCTACCGCAGACCACTGACTACCTTCACGTGTCCTTTGTCCATACAGTTCCTCGTGTATTACTACCTCCATATTGCCAGTGCTGCTAGTCATAGACTTTCCTGAGCATCTCATCATCTGCTATTTCCTGTTCCGTGATCACCCTGCTACCAGAGTACCATATTACCACCTATACTGCTCTGGTAGGCCTATCACCTGGTGATCCCTGGGTAAAGACTCCTAGTGCCCGTGACATACTGTCATTGATCTATGTTCTGCTTTCTTCTCAGTCCCTCTTCACCCTGACTGCCAATACCTTTTTGCATTCTCCTACAGAGGAGTGCAATACACATGAACCAGACTACCCCAGGGGTTCATTGACAGCCCCAGTATTTTCTCCCAAGCCTTACATGACTGTTTGCAATCCTTTCAACCCCACAATGGGTCTGTTCTAATTCAATATGTGGATGATTTGTTGTTGTGCTCTGATTCTTTTATGTCATGTTTGCATGATACTAAATTGTTGTTGCTTCATCTTTCACAAACAGGGCACAAGGTGGCAAAGGATAAATTACAGCCATGTCAGACTAAGGTCAAATACTTAGGACACTGCCTCACTAAGGGGCTAAGACACCTGACAACCGACAGAATTGAGGCCATACAACACATGACTCAGAGCCAGAAGCAGATTCGTACTTTCTTGGGGATGTGTGGATACTGTACATCCTGGATCCCAGGTTTTTCTATTCTGGCATTACCATTGCAGGAGCTAGTCTCTTCCTCAAAACCAGAACGTGTTGTACACACAGAAGAGTCAGAGCAAGCGTTCTTTAATCTTAAAAATAGTCTGACTAGAGCACCTGCATTGGGAATACCTGATTATGAAAAGCCTTTTGAGCTATTTTGTACAGAAGCTGATGGCTGTGCAGCAGGTGTCCTCGCACAGAAACATGGTGACGCTAGCAGACCAGTAGCATACTACAGTGCACAATTAGACAATGTGGCAAGATCACTCCCAACATGTCTCAGAAGTGTAGCAGCAACGGCTCTTCTGGTGAGTAAGAGCGAGGACGTAGTATTAGGACATAATTCAACCATCTATACACCCCATGCTGTATCAGCTCTGTTAAATTCAGCCCAAACCAGACATGTTTCTTCAGCTAGATTCACAAAGTGGGAACTAGCCCTGATGGCACCCTCAAACATCACCATCAAACGATGTAACACCTTAAATCCAGCTACATACCTTCCGTATGTGTCTCTAGAGACACAAAGGGTGGGAGGTGAGGAGACCCTGGTTGATGATGAGTTAGGCAAGAATACTGACACGCATGACTGTATGGAACACCTGAATCAGACCTTTACTGCAAGGCCCGACATACGTGACACCCCCTTACAAAATGTAGATTTTACGTTTTATACAGACGGAAGTTGCCATAGACAGACAGAGACAGGAGAGCTATGTACTGGTTACGCTGTTCTAGACGATCAGGATGTGGTAGAAGCTGAACCCCTTGGTCCACCTCACTCAGCCCAGGTGGCGGAACTAATAGCACTAAGGAGAGCGTGTGAATTGGCAGAGGGTAAATCAGTCAATATATATACTGACTCTAGGTACGCCTTCGGGGTAGTGCACGATTTTGGGGCCCTTTGGCGTCTTAGAAACTTTACGACAGCAGCAGGTACACCAGTGGCACACTCACAACACATAAAAGGACTTCTGACAGCGATACAGTTACCCAGAACAGTAGCCGTCATAAAGTGCAAAGCCCATACCTTTGAAGAAGACCCAGTGTCATTGGGCAACAACAGGGCAGACGAAGCGGCTAAATGGGCAGCAGGGCAACCTATGACTGTATCGACCGAGACTATGATGGTTTTTCAGACATTAGACATGCAGAAATTAATTGAAATGCAAGATTTGTGTTCCCTGCAGGAAAAGGCGGTCTGGAAGGCGAAGGGATGTGGTCAAGAGTCCTCAGGACTCTGGAGGGATGGACAAGGTAAGCCTGTAGCTCCCCGAACATACTATCCAAGCCTGGCTGAAGCAGCACACGGTCTGCCTCACCTGGGTAAAGAAGGTATGTGCAAACTGGTGAGAGCATACTGGTGTGCTCCCGGATTTTCCTCTCAGGCTGGTAAGAAAGCAATGTCATGTCTTACTTGTTAGAGAAAAAATGTTGGGAAAACTATTCCAACTGAGCCATCCCACATCCCTCCTACAGACGGACCTTTCCAGGTAATACAAATTGACTATATCCAATTACCACCGTGCAGGAATTTAAAGTATGTGTTAGTGTGTATTGATGTGTTTTCTGGTTGGGTAGAAGCATATCCGGCAGCCACTAATACTGCTGTGTTCACTGCAAAGAAAATTGTACAAGACTTTCTGTGTAGGTTCGGTATCCCTAGAATCATTGAAAGTGATAGGGGTACCCATTTTACTGGTGATATCTTCCAAAATATGTGCAAACTCATGGGAATCAGTAGCAGACTTCACACCCCTTACCGACCACAAGCCAGTGGTAAGGTGGAGAGAGTAAACGGTACTATCAAGAACAAACTGGGTAAGATAATGGCTGAAACTGGGTTGGCATGGCCTGAGGCTTTGCCGTTGGTCCTCCACAGCATTCGAACCACTCCTAGACCTCCTCTTAATCTGTCCCCCTTTGAGATACTGTTCGGACGACAACCTCATTTGATCGTGAGTCCACAAGACGACTTAAAGTGTAATGATGAAGTGACTGTACAATATCTTATAAGAATGAGTAGACAGCTGAAACAACAACAACAAAAACTAAACATGCTGTCACCTGGTATGCCAGAGACGAACTATCATGATGTTGAACCTGGAGACTATGTTATGATCCGCAATTTCTTACGTTCAGGTTGTTTAACAGACCTTTGGGAAGGCCCGTACCAAGTGCTGCTGACCAGTACTACATCACTGAAGGTTGCAGAGAGAGACACTTGGGTCCATTCCACCCACTGCAGGAGAGTCCACAATCCAGAGAAAGTGCAAGGCAAAGCTCAGACCGACGACATAGAGCTGTCACTTGTGAGCCTGTTCCGGGAGACCTAAAGCCTGCAGTTGAGACACCTGAACCAGAGACGTTGCCTCAGAACTATCTTTCCAGCGATGGAGTGGCGGTTTTTGTTTTTCTTTTGTTCCAGGATTTTCCTTGTTTTTACTTTTTCTAGGACATTCTATTTTTGTGAAGGAGGATGGAGGACGGAGGAGAGTTCTGGGAGTGATACGGATGAAATGGAGGCCGAAGAAAAGTTAATAGGATACTCTGAGCAGCCCATTATCAAACTTGGTCCAGGGGTTATGAAAAGGTCTGCTAGCTCAGGAACTCGGAGGCAGTGTGAGGGGCTATTGTCTGATGAGTATTGTATCTGCAAGTTCTGCGACTCCCTAGTTGAAGAGAGATGCATCCAACGATGCCAGTCCCCCAGTACTCTGAATATAGGCGGGCATCCTTTGGAGGATTATCACTCCCTGGTGGGTAAGGTGCTAAACCAAACCGAGTGTTGGGTGTGCTCTCACGTGCCTCAAGGGCAGCATAACATAGGACTAGTGCCATTCCCCCTAAACATATCTGAAGTACTCGAATTGTGGGGTGGGAGGCCCATAGAAGGGAGGTACAATAACACTAGGTCCCCTAGTCTGACGCTTCGACAATACTCCATAGGCAGATCTTTGCTGTGGCTAAACATATCTCATGCAAAGCGCCTGGAGAATTGGGAGGCTTACCTATCAGATCAGACAATGGCTCGCCACACTCATTTTAGAGGAAGACTCACAAGGTCACTACTAGGCAGGAATGTTGATGGAAGTCACAAGTTAGGGCGTATAACCAAACATAAGAAGGTATCCATTGGAAAAGTCTCTACAGATAAATGTGAAAATGTCATTAATGCCGACACGTGTCTAGAGCAGATGGAGACACTAGGCATGGGTAGTTTTATCAAAACTCTGTGTGATATAATTCATGGGCATACTGTTCCTTATGTTCTCCCTGAGGATGTGTATTTTGTTTGTGGAAGAAAAGCTTATTCCTGGGTGACTCCGAGTTCCAAGGGCTTGTGTTTCTTAGCTAAACTGGTTCCTGAAATCATGACTATTACTCATGAAGAAATGGTTGATATTCACAAGACTACATCGCCACCATACATACACACACAGTATGAACACCGTGGCAAGAGAAATATGATTCCTGGTGAGGAACCCATAGCTACAAAATTGATTAGTGAAACTGCTGGTTTCCAAGTTATGGTTGCTCTAGATCTCACCAGGACCGCTCGGGGAACATTAAACTTTAAATATATCCAAGACCTAGCCAAATTAATAGATAATATCACCGAGATGTATGATGACACTTTCAGGTATACTGGAAGGGAGCTACAAGCGTACAAGAAGGAGTTGGTGCAACATAGACTGGTACTAAATTATCTCACCTCTATTACTGGTGGGTACTGTGTGACACTGGCCACCCAGTTCAGTGTCAAATGTTGCACGTACATTACTAATAATACTGATGACCCTAAAGAGGTTATAGACCGGAAGATGGATGAAATTTTACAGCTGAAATGGGAATTTCGAAAGAGCCATAATTCTTTGTTATATGAGGTCGGGGAAAAGGTGGCGGGTTGGTTCTCGTGGTTGAACCCTGTGAAATGGTTCTCCGGTCTGGGGGAGTGGGTACAAGAAATGGTTGCTAGTGTAGGTAAGCTCCTTCTCCTTATACTTGGTGTCATCTTAGCAATTGGTTTAGTTGTCAAATGTGTTCCTACTGTGTTGAAGTGTGGAAAACGGTCTCATGGGAGTAACACTGAGAAAGAGACTGAAAGGGTGGTACCAGATACTGAGATCATGGTCTGTGAAGAAGTATTGTATAATCCTGAACTTGAAACGGTGATTGGGTGATAGTTTATTACACTATCAAAGGGTGGAGCTGTCGAAGTCAGCAAATTGCATAAAGTCATTTCAATTAAAGTCTAGCAAACTTGGTTGTCTTTGTCTGAAAAGATGCGTACGGTACGCATCGACGTACAAGGGCACGCTACGGCGTGAAAGGGCGTACGCATCCACTACACGTGGCAGCAACAGTAATTGGTCTTTTACCATACATTCGCACAAACACGCATACTTATAAAATAGTACACATTAATGGTAGTTGCAACACATAGTCAGTTATGTCGAAATATAGCAGTATTTATATGTTATATCAGAGTTACATGCATATTAGGGAAATACACGGAACGGGTTGAAGGAATAACATCATGAGTGGTATCATAATGAACCTTGTTACATATCCTACTGTTTGGTTCACTCTGCGAGGGAATCGCAGAGTGCATACGCAAGTTATGAATAATAGGGAATTATGAACTACTTAAGACTAAGGAATCCTGGCGGGAAGAGCAGAGCATACCCCCTGCAGAGATGACCCCCTCCTTTGGATTCCTTAGGATGAACCAGCCAATGATTGACAAACCCTTGGACATTCCTTAGACCTGGACCAATAGATGCAAGCTATACCATCTTCATTGTATTACTGTATTTGATTGTGTATATAAGCAGCAGCTTGTGATCCAGAGTGCAGACATCTTGTCCCCAGACTTCAGGATTGAATGACTGCACTGGATCCAGAGCGCCTGCGATAAGTAACGGCTGTATTTACTATTTCTTCGCTTGAGCATATTATTCTACTTATTGCGAATAAATCTTTGTGCTTTGGAAACACAAATCGAGGTTCGACAATCGTTATTGGTTAGCGACAATACGCACATAACAGTACGATGAGGAGATCAGAGCCAAGTATGATAGACACCTGAACCCTATATTCGGTTCAAGGACATTGAAACCTTGCTCAGAGTTACCAGGAGGGTCCAGGCGTTATCATTTTGGCGGCCAACCGCCGTCCCCCATGGTGGGGGGAGGCCTGGCTAGCCTTCACAGCATGGAAGGCACTGTTTTGCCTTCTATATGGAGTAATATGTCTGCGGCACGGCAAGCAGGTATACCCATAACTGCTTGCGCTGTAGAGGGGGTCACTCGGCAATGTACGATAAAGGGGACAGAGACGGTGGCTCTCTAGAAGGCTTTTTTCCTTCATTATCTTCTCGAGCTTAGCCCTTTTGATGGCCAAATGTCTGAGGCGGTTGGATGCTGAAATTTTGCGGGCTGGCTTTCTAATGCGGTTTCGTTTGCCAATTGAGGGGTCTGTTATTAAGAATTTATAATCTGCTTATGCATTTCTGGGGGTTTTAAGCTGACAAGATTGGCAAGGAGGTAGCTGTAGGTCACATGTGAAGTCCCTTTTCGGCATCGCCACTGAAGGGAGTGGTAATTTCTCCCATTAGGCTGGTGTCTAAGAAGGTGTCTGTGGAGTTTCATCTCATTCAGCATTTATTCTTCCCGCCCAAGGCATCAGTCAATGGTGCCATACCGGCAATGTACTGCAGTGTACCTACCAATCCTTTGACATAGTCCTAGATTTGGTGTGTGGGGATGTCCCCGGAGAAGACCCCCGCCATCGCTGTGCCCCTGGAGGGGCTGAAGAGTCCTCTGGTGGCGGTGCCCAGCAAGAGGGTGAAGAAAGAAGAAAGAACTTACTTACCCGTCCGGCGATCCAGCGGCGGTAAGTATTCATTTTTTCTTGCAGGTTCTGGCAGCGGAGGAAGGATGCGCCAATCAGGGTTCATCTTTCCCAGCTGGCCAATCAGCGGCCGCTCCCGGCCGTTTGAAAGATTGGCGCCGCGGCGAGCCAATCAGCGCCGCTGATGACGTTGCGCCGGCGACTATATAAGTCGCCGGGCAGCGTCATTTTGGCAGGAGTCCGGCGGAGCAAAGAGAAGGACGTCGGGGGACGTCCGGAGCGATGAGTTAAGAACAGAAGACATCTAGCAACAGGACTCCGGAAGTGGCAGGGAGCCCCTGTAAGGGCTAGGAGCGACCCTGCCACTTATCACTCACCGCAGAGACGTCGGCGGGGAGCCCTTGTCAGGGCTAGGAGCGCCCACACCTCCGAAGCAGCCAGAAGACCCGCGCCGAACGGGAGAAGAGGCGCCGCCGGCTGGAGGGTCTGGAAGACCCGGAAAAGAAGGCATAAGACGGCGTGGCAAGTTGAGTATCCTGCGCGGAGCAGGTAAGTAGCCTCAATGTTAGGTCGGGCACTAGGCCCGTGGCCACGGTCGGGCACAAGGGGACAGAGTATTAGGGGCACAAGGCCCAGGGCCCGGGCAATAGGCCCTTGATAGTGAAGTAGTGGGCCAGTAGGCCATAAAGTTGTTAACGGGCACAAGGCCCAATTAGCTAGTTAGGCAGGGGAGGCTCAGAGCCCCCTGTTGTACAAGGGCACAAGGCCCTTAGGTAGTTAGTGGCCTAGAGGCCATAGGAAGGCCACAAGGCCTGGTTAGGGGGCTGAAAGCACATAGCCTGAAGGGCACAAGGCCCATAGTTAGAGAGGGAGGCCTCAAGGCCTAAGTAGGCAGGGGCTAGTTCCCCTATGTAACAGGGCACAAGGCCCTAGGTAGAGGGCTTAGAGCCCTGAGTTAGAGAGGGGGCTGAGGCCCATAGTCAGAGCACAAGGCTCTGTAGGCAGCTGTGCACGAGGCACGTGGTGTGAAGGGCGGAAGGCCCTTGGTGTGGCAGGCATGAGAGCCTTGTGAGTATAGGCGCGGTCCTGTGTGAGGTGAGCACATAGAGTTAGGGGGTACAGTAGAGCGGAGGCTCCTGTGGTGCTGTAGCAACTGACTGGTTGGCTAGTAGTGGTGTGCTCTGGTGAGTAGCGTACAAAGTACTGTATTCCTGTATTCTGTCTGTGCGGCGAGTATTGTCTGTATTACTGTAACTTTGGGTGTGCTACATAATTGTGTCCAGGGGCAAGACGTCAGGCCCCCATTAAAGGTAGGCTCTTGTTCCCTGTGTTTTCCTGTACTAACCCGTGCTGTGGGGGACAAGTGTAGTTACCAGCTTACACATAGTCAAGGGAAGAACATACATAGTTTTCCCGTCCCTTAGGTCCCTGGGGTCGCACTGGTTTCCAGAGGGGGTGACTGAGTGAGTCAGTGGCAGTGCAGCACAGCTCAACGCAGTTCCAGGAGGCGTCCCGTGGTTCAGGTTGAGTGTTCCAGTCCTCAGTTCCGTGCAGGTTCCCTGGCGGTTCCGGAGTGGGATACATGTTTGATATCTGGGTGCAGGCAGCCGGGCGGTTCAGTTTCGATCGGCTGTTCCGGGCGGCAGTCTGTACGCAGGTTAGTGTGCTGTTCCAGTGAGCCTCAGTCGGGCCTGGTGCAACCGGTCCTTAGGATCCGTGGGTGACCCCATAGAAAGAAGGCAGCTTCTTGGTACGGCCTGGGTGAGGGGGTTAGGAACCGCCCTCCGGTTTAGTCCGTGAACACCGGCTGGTGTTCCTTGTAGCGTGTAGTGAGCAGTTCCGTTAGTGCACCACACCTAGTTTGTCATAGTTGTTTGACTTAGTTGCGTTGCCGACCATTAGAGCGTTGTTAGGGCGGGTCGCTGTTATAGTCAGTTTAGTTTTGTGGTTGGCCATCTTAGTCTCACTGAGAGTGTAGAGGGAGGCTGTGTGTTCCTTGTCATCCGCAGGTGTCGGGGAGGTGCAGGAGAACCGGATCGAAAGTGGGAGTGTCCCAGTGAGTATCACGCTCGATTCCCTCTTTCGGTTAGGCCCTCACCGGGTTCATTGCCCTTACCTGGTAGGCACGGCCGTAATCTCTGTCTCTTTCTTAGAGGGACGTGGTTGGAGGTGACAAGGGTTGCGGCTGCGGATCTGCTGGGATTGGGTCGCAGCTGGGATATCGGAGGCGGACTGGAGGTGACCATCGTTTACAGGGTAAGTTATTTTGTGTTGCGTCTGTCCTGTTCCCCCGCAGGCGCTACAGATGCACAGCTTTGAAATTGGGGTTTTATTACCAAAGGTGAAGATTGGGTTCGCCATTCAGCTTCTTCCATTGCATCCTGACTCCTTTCCTTTCAGGGTATTTAAGCTGGCGGATGGGTTCTATGTGGACAAATGCCTTCCCATTGGAGCGCTGTATCTTGCTCCTACTTTGGGTCTTTTAGTACGCATTGGTGCATATTAGTGGGCACTGGGCACAATGGGGTCACCCACTATCTGAACGATTTTTGGTCATGGGCCCAGGTCAGTCTGGGACCTGCGAGGGTGTGTTGTTCTCTCTGCTTGCCCTGTCTTGGTGGACCGCATAGGTTGCATCCATCTCCACTAGCCAGTGGCTAGATCCCGGTCACTGTGACATCACCAGGTCATGTGACTGCTGCAGTCACATGACACACAGGGCAGGTGGGCTATCTCGATATCTACCTGTCTCTGTGTGCTGTGCAGTGGAGAAAAAGTTAAGAGGAAGGGGTGATGTGTTGGGGAGGGGAAATGTGTTATTAAAGCTGCAGGGCAGAGAGAGGGCATGTGTGATTATAGCTGCTGGGTACAGAGGGGGCATGTGTGACTAAAGCTGCTGGGCATAGAGGGGCATGTGTGACTAAAGGTGCTGGGCAGAGTTGGGCATGTGTGACTATAGTTGCTGGGCAGAGAGGGGGCATGTGTGACTAAAGGTGCTGGGCAGAGAGGGGCATGTGTGATTATAACTGCTGGGCAGAGAGGGGGTATGTGTGACTAAATGTGCTGGGCAGAGAGGGCATGTCTAATTAAAGCTGCTGGGCAGAGAGGGACATGTGTGACAAGCTGCTGGGCAGAGAGGGGGCATGTGTGACAATAGCTGCTGGGCAGAGAGAGGGCATGTGTGA
The DNA here is from genome assembly GCF_038048845.1 of Mixophyes fleayi. Classification (NCBI taxonomy): domain Eukaryota; kingdom Metazoa; phylum Chordata; class Amphibia; order Anura; family Limnodynastidae; genus Mixophyes; species Mixophyes fleayi. Next base: position 123,891,836 of record NC_134407.1, on the reverse strand, counting down.
CTAAAACTGTGGGGCAGAGGGGAGCATGTGTGACTAAAGCTGCTGGGCATAGAAGGGCATGTATTAAAGCTGCTGGGTATAGAGGGGCATGTGTGATTAAAGCTGCTGGGCAGAGAGGGGCATGTGTGACTAAAGGTGCTGGGTAGAGAGGGACATGTATGACTAAAACTGCCGGGCAGAGAGGGACATGTGTGATTAAAGCTGCTGGGCATAGAGGGCATGTGTAATTAAAGGCGCTGGGTATAGAGAGGCATGTGTGATTAAAGCTGCTGGGCATTTCTGTAATTACAGTGCTACAGGACTCCGTCTCCCTAGACTACAGGAGCCCTGTAGCACCAAATGATTGTATCCTCTGATGAGGACATTTTTACAATTGCGCTTTTTACCTCCTAGGCACGCCCCCAATGACACACAGCCACATCTCCAATGGTATGGCCACACCCCCTTGATAGTGCGCAGCGGCACATGGTTTTCCTTTCTAGGTGACTATAGGGGAGCCCCATGAAGTTGCTGTACTGGGGCTCAAAATTTCTATTGGCGGCCCTGGTGGTAAGTACGGCCTTCTCTTCTCTCTGGAACTTTGTTCTGCTCTCTCTGACCTATCTGGGTTGACACAGGACCTACTCTGAGTGTAGGGGCGCAAAGGGATTTCTCAATATTTTCCCTCTTAATTGGGCCTGATTGGCTGTTGGAACCACAAGGTTTTGATGGTTTTACCTTTGTCTCTTCTCCCTTATGTCTTGTTTCTCCTCCTCTTCTGTGGCCTCTATTTTGTATGGCTTATGGCGAAGCTATGCTGCTGTAGGATACTTTAGTAGTATTGTTTTTGCTGCCTTACAGTACATGGAGCTTCGCTGAAGATCTGGGTCCTGCCTCACTCATTCATGTATTGGACTGCTTTGCACCAATCGGCTACTGATACATCCGTATTCTGCACCCAGTAGAAGTATATTGGGAGGGGCGACAGGGGTGGAGGTGGCCAAGCTTTAAAGGACTACTGTCTAGGGAAATAGCGGAGCATGGGGTTCCCCATTTTCTAGTTATTCACTTGGGTGGGAATGGTTTTGGGCATGCCAAATCAGGAGATTTGACTATACAGTCTGACCTAGCGTGAGTGCATGCCTATCAGCCTAATCTGCTCCTATGCTGGTCCGACATAGCGCCCCGGCTAGCGTGGAGGTCATTTCCTGATGGACGGTCATTTCCTTAGCTGACTGTTCCTGCAGGAAGGTGAATTTGGTGCACGCTTGGTATCTTCAGTCAATAGGGGGCTTTCAGATTGAGCACCCTGGATTATGTTCCAGAAGTCTGCCCTTTATAGTACCTATGGGGTGCATCTGACTGTGGGCGGATTAGGTATCCTCATAGGGAAAATTTTATGCGAGGTTAGGCTCATTGTTTAGCGTGTAATATGGCTGTGGGCCTAGATTCAGGAGGGAACCTGGTGTGGCAGTAGAACACTGTACAGGCGATAAGCAAAGTTGGTAAAGCACACATTGATGGTAGTGAGGCATTTGGAACCTGTTCACTTCAAAAAATTGGCTAAGATTCAATGCAGGTACAGCCCCTTTGGGCTGGCTTGTGGTGCATCACAATTAGACCAGAAGAGTTCGGCTTTCAGAATGCCTGGAGATTATTGTCCCAGTTTAAGGATACAATACAACGGTGCCATTAAGTTAAATGGCTGATAATACAGATGTCCCAAGGATGGGTAACACGTTATGGGACATCCTGATTAATATTGATCAGTAGCCAGTGAGACAGTGTTCTCGGTCCACCATGTCAGTGCAAGGTCAATTTAATAAACACAGCTAATTGCCAACAAGTCGGAGTGGTGTCATAAGTGTTAGGGTTAAGTTAAAAGTTTGTGGTTATGTTATCAACCGCTAAGCATTTTATACACAGATACTCTATGTATAGGTATTTTCATTGTACCATCTGTCTATTGCAGAATATGCCCCATATGTCATGTATATGGGGAAGGGTGGCCAACCTAATTTCTGTATTGATGGACAGTGTTTTTTACTGACATATTGTTAGAGTAATCAAAATTTTGACACAAGTGAAAGCAGTAGCACCTTCTATAGGAGACAGAGACTCAGGGACGATAAGAGAGGAGTTCTCAAGTCTATAGTGTTTTGCTTTCCTTTTTCCAGGCTCGCTCACCTTTCACATAACTAAGTACTACTATCTCTCCGTCCTCCCTAGCTCTTTATGTCCCTCACATTGGATCTAGCCACTTCTCCAATTTACCGCTACCCTTCCCCCTCCCCCTCTCTCTATATCCTATTCATTCTCTCCCTTTTCCTTCTTCTCTCCCCTCTATATGGAAATCTCTTGGTCACTCTCTCTTTTCATCTATAAATGTATGGTTGATGTGTCGAGTTCTCTAGGCTGGTCGTAGACTCTGTTTGCTTATCTTGTTATTTTCAATTTGTGTACTCATAATGTCAATTGTAAACTATTTTGCATGTGACCTTACAAAAGTAAAACGTTGAAAAAAAAAAAGTCTATAGAGTGTCTCACAATCATTTGTTTTAAATTTTTAAATGCAATATTGTAGTGTCAGGAAGATGCAAGGTTTTACTGACTTTTACATTTTCCTTTCTACCAGCTGCTAGTAAATGTACTGGTGTTTGGTAATCCCATTATGAAAATAGAGGTATAGTTCCATCTTCCACCAAAACCCCAAAGTAGATAGAGATACTCCTAATGTGTGCAGACTGACCGCGCCTATAAGAAGCAGCAGTCTGTTTGTGGATCCAGATCATCACTTGCTGGCTGCAGCTCTGTGCAAAGTTACACAGAAAATGATTCAGCTGGGGGGATTATTTATATACAGGTATAACGATGTATATATAATTCTTACATAAAGTATCCTTAACACTGACATCTTTATTAGAGATGCTCAGGCTCAGTTCCCCGAGAACCAAACACACCCGAACTTAGCAGATCCGAGTACCGAGCCGAGCCGGCTCTGTACTTCTGCGCACCCTCAGAATTGAAAATGAGGAAAAATGTCATCGCTATGTCGTTGGATCTCCAGAGTTTTGGATTCTATAAGTACCGCGCTCCATAGCGATCCAGCGCCATTTCACAGAGGGACACAGAAGGGATGGCACGGTTCTTTGCAGCCCTAGTGTAGTTGGGCACCGTCATAGGTAGAAAAGAAAGAGGAGTGTTCTTCAAAGTCTCCAGTGACATTCAAGAGAGCTCCATTGCTGCTTTGCTAATTGTCATTGATGAAATAGAAATAATAGGGTTGGCAGTGTTCTTCAAAATCTGCAGTTACATTGTACTGTGCCATAGCTCACCCAGAAATAGGAGAGGTGGCAGTGTTTAGTGCTGAAACAGAAATTCAAATAATAGGGCTGGCAGTGTTATTAAAAGTCTCCAGTCACAATTTACTGTGTCATAGCTCATACAGAAACAGGAGGGGTGGCAGTGTCCTTGTCACTCTCCGGTCTTCAGTCACATTGTTCTTGTCACTCTCCAGTCTCAGTCATGATTATACTAATCCTTATACCTCAGGTGCTAAAGCCTATGTTCAAGTGCATAGTGATTTAAGTCAGGGAAACCAAAATGTAACTAAAAAGCTTGCACATTTTTAAAGAAAAAAACACCTCTCTAATAAAGATGAAAGTTTACTGTAGAAAAACATAAAATTGCCAACATGCCATTCTACCCAAAATATTACCAAGCATACAAGCATCAGCTAGCTCCCTTCTCTCAGCTAGATCTCAGCACCTGCAATCTACACTGTCATCATATTTACCCTCATCAGTGAGTACATCATTCTCAAACAATACTAATTCATCCCCGCTGGAATCCACCATCACTGAAGTCTGTGTACTTTGATGTAATTGCCGGTAATGGCCTTTCTCAAGGAATTTGTAGTTCATTTTACTGAAGAGCTGTCACGATTTTTGGGCAATCCTTTTAGACCAGACCAAATGTCAAAATGTTGTGCAGACTCATCTGCATCACCACTTGGTGTCTTGGGAAAGCTAAGTTTTTTCCTAGCAGCAATTTCCAGAGAAACTGAAGGAGGAGCCGTCATTGTGTCATGTACTACTTGATCTGTCAGCTTGCTGACCAGGAGCTCATTGTATCTCTTGAGATCTGGGTCAGTTGGAAAGAAGGAGAAGACATAGCTCTTGAACCTAGGATCAAGTACAATTGCCAAACTGACATTATCCGATTTCAAAATGTTGATAACTCTTGGATCCTGGCAAAGCGAATAAAGTACTTAATCTACAAGTACAACATAATTAGCGGAATTGCTTTGTTTCATTTCCTCCTTCAATTTCTCTTGCTGCTTTTCAAAAAGTCTAATTAGGGCAATCACTTTACTCAGCACCTTGCACAACACGGAAAGTATTCTCCAGTAAGCTGGACTAAAGTACATTTCCCCTAAATTCTACTCTTCTTGCAGCTGCTGCATTCTCCTACATGCTGTTGCAGAATCCCGAAAATAACCCTAAATATTTCGAGACACAAACAACATCTCCTGCATGTCGTTGTCATTTTTTTAAAAAAGTTCTGTACCACCAAGTTGATTGTGTGAGCTGTAATGCTCTAACAATATTGGTGCATGGCATTATCAGAAATCACATATCCTCAGGAGATGATGATGATGATGATGATGAGAGTCCAAATAGGAGAAGCCATTTTATAATGACATCCTTTAGTTTTTCAAACAGGTTGTCAGCAGTATTACCTCTGACCTGCGGTTTGTCTCATCTCTGATAACCAGCTCTCACTCCCGCCTTCAAGACTTCTCCTGTGCTGCTCCCCACTTATGGCATTCCCTACCACGCTCAATCAGACATTCCCACAGCCTTCAAATCTTTAGATGCTCTTTGAAAAACTATCTTTTTTTTAGAGGTGACCTTATCCTCGATAACACTATTCACATTAATGCACCCTCACAACTATCAGCTGTGCCCTCTTCCCTTTAGAATGTAAACTCTTTAATGAGTAGTGTCCTCAATATCCTTTGTTTTCATATATCCATTCATTTTGTCTGCCTTGTCTGTTCTTGTTTTACGTATGTTCTGTTTTATGTATGTTTTTGTCTTCCCGACTATACGGTGCTGTGTAGCACTGTGGTGCCTTACAAATCTACAATAATAATAATAATAATAATAATATGCCTTTTAGTGAAGCAGATGATACACAGAGTAGCCTACCTCTGAAAAATGTGATGTTCTTGGGTACATGCTGCTGCTGCTGTCCCTGCTGGTGAAGGCGAATCACCAACTCTGTGGGCTGTCACAATCATAAAATCTTTAGTTTGCTCAGTTCCGCTTGTCCACACATCTGTGGTTAAGTGTACAGTGGGTAGAATGGCATTTTGTAGCCCAATAATTACATTTTTACGAACCTTATGGTAGAGGTGAGGAATAGCTTTTCTAGTAAAATTAAGTTGTGATAGAATTTGGTAATGGGGACAGAAGACTTCAAATAACTGTCTAAAACCAGCTGCGTTAATAGTGGATATTGGACGCAGATCTAATACTAGCATGGTTGCCATGGTGTTTGTGACCTGCTTTGCGACTGGGTGACAGCTTTCATACTTGCTTCCTCTTGCAAAGGATTGTTTAATAGTCAGTTGTTGTAAACTACTAGTAGACTTCTTCTTGGTCTGCTTCTGGGTTGAAGATCCACCCCCAGCAGCATTAGCAAAAAATAGCCTTCTTCTTATAACTGGCAAGAACTGCTTTCACTGGTGCATGACTTGCCACAGTAGAGTTCATTAACAATACTGTTTGCTTAGGTGCTTTAAGTCCATTGTTAGCTTGTTTTGTGGGGGCCCAAACACACCAAGCACTTCAGCCACAAAAGTGGCACTGCTTGTCGCTGGAGTGCCTGCTTTGCTAAACTATACATGTCCTTTTCAATATCTTACATAAGGGTAGATGGGTGGGCCCAAGGACAATTCCATCTTGTACCACTTTTCTTTTCTGCCACTGCTGTGTGGCAATGTTTCCTGGATGTGTTATGAACTGCCGTGTGTTTGTATCATTGCTCTGTAGCTTAGCATCCAGCCAGGTCGCTGCAGTCTTTGTTTGAAAGTGTATGAAAATAATATTGCGACCTGTGAGGTGGTGAAAATTGACTGCAAATTACTTGAAATTAGTGTTATTGAGATTAATATTAATATAGGGAAAAAAAGCTGAATTATGTGATTTTAGCAAAAAAAATAGGGATTATAGAAAAAATAGGGATCCAAAACCAAAACACGCAAGGGCGCTTTGCCAATACCAAAACCAAAACACGAAGTTAATCCAGATCCAAAGCCAAAACCATAACACGGCAGTCAGTGAACATCTCTAATCTTTATTAATATGAGCTGTTAATTTTTTTTTATTTTCTTGTACAAATGGCACTCCATCACTCTGCTTTTCTCAAACAATTAGCTTAATCAACAGCCATTTTCTACAAGGTGAAAAATAATATGAATTACTACCATTGAGGCTATGAAACATGAGGAAAGTGTTTTTTGTAATCCACAGCAAAGAATGCTTATTCAACCAATGCCAAATCAACCAGTGTCAACCAATGTAGATTCAATGTCAGTTATATTGAAAGGGTAAAGAAGAACAAAAGGCATAATTTATTTTGTAGCCCGCAACCTCCCTTCCAACAAATAATAACAATAGGTGCATGTATTATCCACCAGCTACTACAAGTGATGACTCTCCAGGCAAAACGGTCTTGAGAATGTTATGTATAAACTGCAGAGGGAAGTTGATTGTACAAAGCCACAGCTCTATTTATTAAAGGGCAAAAAGCCCTATTGGCTTCATCCTATTCAGGGCTGTCTTAACTGGGCAGTTGCCCAGGGGCCCCACGAGCATAGGGACTCCCATAGACTTGCCAGCTCTTCGATATATTATTTACTCTTGATTAATAATAAATAATTCATAGTAATTGCGTACCTTGTCATCTCCGCCTGTATGATTTATCAGCCAATTACCATTTTTATCTTGAATTTCTTGTTTTTCAACTTCAAGGCTCATGTTGTATTGTCCAAACTTTTATGTGGTTTAATCTCTGTTGTACAGCATGTTTTTTAATGTTTAAACACTGATTTTGTTTGAGGTATCAATAAATATAAGCTTAATTTTATCGATAATTTTCATTTTTGTTCCTGTGAGTAGTTGTGTAGTTAGGGCCCCAATGCACTGCTTTGCCCAAGGGCCTATAATACTGTTAAGATTGCCCTGATCCTATCAAGGAGTTACTACCTGTGGTGACAGCAGGTGCTCCGAGAGGGGAGTGGGGAGGGGTCCTGGGTCCGCAATGCAGACTACCAATTTTTAATTATTTATTTTGCTCTTTCAATATTTTTGTGCATTTTTTTCTGTTTTCGGGCTGTTTTTTTCATTGTTAATTGTTTCTTTCTTAAAATTAAGGGCAATGTGCTGCCTTTTTTTTATATTGGATGCATATATTATATACTGCGTGATCTGTGTTATTTATTGTGCTCCCTTATTGCTCGGGTTTCCATATTTCATGTACCATACATTTTCCAAACAGACCCCAACATTCCAGGATCCAGACAAGAATCCAGTACCAGGTTGTGAAAACTGTAATAACAGGTAGGTGAGAGCAACAGTTCACCAACAGCCTTGTTCCTTAGCCCTTTTAATTTTGTTTACTAACCTTTCTTATTATCTACCTATTTTAGTACCCCTCTCTCTAACTGTCCTCTCACCTTCCTCAATGTCCTTTCCATCCCCTGCTGTGTTTTTATCTTTCATCTTACTCACCTTCTCCCTACCACCTTCCTAAAAGCTTTTTTTATTTTATACATGAAATACATAAATCTGGAAGTTCTTAATGCATACTGTACATAAATTGCATTTTTAGTTACTTGCAAACATATGCAACATGACTGCATACGTCTAGTCATGATTATCAGTCGACACTTACACCTGCCCTATAGCTGTAGCAAATGATACTGCTAAAAAACACGTACCTATCAATCAGATGCCATGAAATTGAATAGACCGCATCTGCATAGGTACGCCCTTGGTACGCCCTTACTTTACATTGCTTTACTCTGTACACCCCTTACCGCCCCATTTCCGCTCTTCAAGTCGCAAGCAGTTGTGTTAGTTGCATTCAGACATGAATTGCATGCAATTGCGTTCATTGGTGTAAGTCCAGTTCTGGCGCATGCCCAGAGCTTTTTCACGCAAGATACAGCATGTGGATGAATGAGGCCAAACTGTGTCTTTGTTTATGTCCGCGCATATATATGCAAAAATTCTATTTCTTTTTGTCCGGGCAGAATGGAGATCCACCACCAGACCACTGCCCAGCTCAGTGACTGCAGGAGGAATTGGTGAGAAATCTTGAGCTTCATTAAGGTCCTTTAATAACAAGGCAAGACGTTTTATTATAAAGGATCAGTATTTACTTTGTTTAGAGGTTCACTTAGAGATCCGATCTCACCCATGACTGCTTCTTCCATGGTTAAAATGTCTTTACTGAAATTAGTTAAGACCCCATTGAGCGTCCATCTAGCTTTTCATGGTATTATGTATCATCCAAGTGTTGATGAGGCAGATAAAAACTAAGTAGCAATCCCTCCTACATACTCCTAAATATATATATTTATATATAATCATTTTTGGGGAATTATTGCCATGGATTTATATTATCATAAATCTGGGACACAAAAATGTAAAGAAAAAAGTAAGAGAGAAAAGAACTGCTCAAGACCGGAGAACTCTTGAAAGTGTAGGATTTACTGTTTGTTCATTTGTCTGAGCATGTAGGTCAGAAGGAGGGAGCTGGATCTTCAATAACAAGTGGAGTTGAAATTGATAAAGTGACTGAAAATCTAACTGTTATTGTTGTAGTTGATGATGATGGTAGTGGTTCAAGTAATATGGCAACTTGTGTTTCTGGCACAGACATTACACTCATTTCAGAACCACATACAAGTTCTGCACATTTAGGGTCTGCACATGAAGCTGATGTAACTGAGGTTTGTTCCTCATCTTACTCAAAGGGGGCATCTCATATCAAATTAGATAGCAACAAGCAGCTATTGAAATGTGATATAGGCCTTCTCTATCCAGGTTTCTCAGTGACCTAAATAGAAGATGCCATACGACAAGGTCCAGAACCATATCCAACATTTTTCCCACCTGATAAAGATGGAAGCCAATTTCCTACTTATATATTAAATTGTCACTTAAAGAACAAAGAAACAGTTCCGCGTGCCGGGCTAGATTGGAGTAAGACTAAGCAAGAATTGTTCTGCTTTCTGTGTTTTTTATTCAGCAAACTCCCAGCAACACATCGTTCAGTTTTGACAACACAAATCGGTTGGGGACCTTCTAAAGGTTATAAAAAAAACTGTACAATAAAACACCTGACCATGAAAATAGTAATAACCATCGGTCATGTTACGTAGAGTGGTGACATTTTGAAAACAATCTTTAAAAAAACAGTACAGTTGATAGTTTATTATGGCAAAAAATCCAGAATGAAACAGAAGTTTGGAAAGCCTTGTTGCAAAAATTTCTGGATGTAGTTCTGTTTCCTGCAGAACGTGGACTGGCATTTAGAGGAGCAAACAACCTAATCGAACATCCAAGAAATGGCAATTTTTTTAGGTATGTTTGAAACTGTAAGCCACTACGACCCTTTGCTTGCAGAGCATTTGAAAATAGTAAAGCAGGCACAAATAGAGAAAAAAAGATTACAAGTACATTACTTGTCATCCGAAATACAAAATAAATTTATATCATGTTGTGCAGAATATGTGTTCAACTGCATTTTAAAGGATAGAGATAGTGCAAAGTATTTTTCTATCATTCTAGATGCAACACCAGACTCAGCACACATGGAGTAAACTACATTCATTTTGTGTTATGTTCTTGTCGTAAATAATGAACATGAAGTTTTAGAACGATTTTTGGAATTTGTCAACTGCAATAAAAAATCTGGGGAAGCTATTGCAGATTTAATTCTAGAAACACTTTGAGAACATAATATTTCAAAAACTAATTGTCGTGGACAAGGCTATAACAATGGTTCTAACATGAGTGGAGCATACAAGGGTGTTTAATCTCGAATTTATAAGTTAATCTTCTTGCTATTTTTTCTCCTTGTGCCTGTCACAGTTTGAATCTGAGTACTGTCCATATACTTCTGTCTACTGCTTCTATCGAAATGCTCTGGACACTGCAAAACAAACATACTTCCAATCTCTCATCTATGCTCCGGCTTCTAACCCCAAACACCTTTTCAATACATTTAAATCTCTTCTCAATCCTCCCACCCCGAACCCTCCGTCTACTATCAGTGCCCAGGATCTTGCTTCCTACTTCAAGGACAAGATTGATAAGATCAGACTAGAAATTGTATCCTCTTCCTCGACAAGCAATCAGCTCAATTCCTTCCCACTACCCTCTGACACCCTCTCTTCATTTGACCCCACAAATGAAGAGGAAATTTCTACTCTCTTCTTATCTTCCTACTCTACCTCCTGTCCTCTTGATCCTATTCCCTCGCAAATTGATAGATCCCTGTCTTCTGTGCTCATTTCACCTCTAGCTATCTGTAATCTTTCACTCTCTACTGGCATCTTTCCATCACTATACAAGCACGCAGTGATTACTTATATTCTAAAAAACAAGATTCCAACCCAAACTCTCTCTCAAATTACTGTTCCATCTCTTAGCTCCCGTGCCCCTCCAAGCTTCTAGAGAGATTTGCCTACACTCGCCTCACAAACTTCCTTTCCACAAACAACCTGTTGGATCCTCTTCAGTCTGGCTTTCATTCTCTACACTCCACAGAGACTGTGTTGACTAAGGTTGTCAATGATCTGATCACTGCTAAACCTAAATGCCATTACTCTCTCCTAATTCTCCTGGATCTCTCAGCTGCATTTGACACCGTTGACCACTCTCTTCTCATACAAACGCTGCAATTCCCTAGGTCTTCAAGACACTGTTCTATCCTGGTTCTCATCCTACCATTCTAATCGCTCTTTCAGTGTTAATTTCTCTGGGGCCACCTCTGCTCCGCTTCCTTTATATGTTGGAGTACCGCAAGGCTCAGTGCTAGGTCCTCTGCTGTTCTCTATCTATACTGCTTCTCTTGGAAAGCTAATAAGTTCCTTTGGATTTCAGTATCATCTCTATGCGGATGATACCCAAATTTATCTATCCTCTCCTGATCTCTCGACATCTGTGTTGTCCCGTGTAACTCACTGTCTTTCTGCCATTTCATCTTGGATGTCCTCTCGCCAACTCAAACTTAATCTTTCAAAAATTGAATTAATAATATTCCCACCCAAAAACAGAAGCTTCCTGCCTGACATTTCTATTTCTGTCGATAACATGACCATAAATCCCACCCCACTAGCTCATTGCCTAGGTGTAATCCTTGATTCACAACTGTCGTTTATTCCCCACATCAACTCTATATCTAAATCATGTTACATACACCTAAAGAACATTTCCAGAATACGCACATATCTGACACAAGACACCGCAAAAACATTAATTCATGCACTCATCATCTCCCGCATCGACTATTGCAATTCCCTCCTTACTGGTCTTCCCAAAGTCAGACTTGAACCCCTACAATCTATTTTGCACGCAGCGGCTAGACTGATTTTCCTTACAAACCGTTATTCCTCTGCTGAGCCACTCTGTCAGTCTCTACATTGGCTGCCTGTATTTCAACGAATCCAATATAAAATTCTTCTACTAACATACAAGGCCATCAACAAAATTGCACCGACATACATTTCCTCACTTGTCTCGAAATATCTCCCTACTCGACACCTCCATTCTGCACAAGATCTACGTCTCTCCTCCACTCTCATCACATTCTCCCATTCTCGGTTACAGGATTTTTTCCGGGCTGCACCTACTTTGTGGAATTCCCTCCCACGCACAGTAAAACTTTCCTCTAGTCTTCAAACCTTTAAGCGTTCACTGAAAACCCACCTCTTCAGACAAGGTTTTGATATTCCTCAACCATCATCTTAATTTCCCTAGATTACCCTATTACCATCCTCTACACTGCTAACGCAAGAAAACAACCTTCTGACCAACATTGCAACACACATAGCCCACTCAGTACTTTTACCTTTGCAGTCTGGTTGGTCCATTGTGCAATATGATGTAGCACATGCCCTTGTGTTTCTAACTCCCATTGTCCTATAGATTGTAAGCTTTCGAGCAGGGTTCTCTTACCTCTCTGTCTGTATGTATTACCCAGTAATGTCTTATTAATGTTTGTTCCCAATTGTAAAGCGCTACGGAATTTGCTGGCACTATACAAATAAATGTTGATGATGATGATGATATCCATGCAGCAGAATGTTGTCCTGAGGTTGTGACATTTTTTGTACGGTACGTTGATGCCTCCTAATCCTCTGCGAAACTTTTTTAGTGCTGAAGGACTGTCTCCATCCTGACTGTTCAAGAACTGGGATGGGATGGGCACATTGAATGTGACTCTTCCATTATTAGCTACAGAACATGTTTCATCAAATGCCTTATTCAATACACGCCACAAGGTATTATCATCTTCTCTTATCCATCAGTACTGACCTGTTAGTTCTATGAGGTAATTGTAGGGTCCATGGGGAATGTCACCCAGTGATATACTTCTCTGGGTGGGATAGGGATTGCTTAGCAAGTCAACAGGTATTAGACTATTTGTGTAATGATGTTTTATTAATTAATGTGAGCAGGAGAGGGCTCGCAAATTTTATCCCAGGTCACAAAACTTTACTCAGAGGCCTATTTTAAAGGGAACAAAATGCAGGTGGCACAGTTACCCAGCCCAGGTAAGGCGCAGTATGGGACAGGCGCGTTGGGAAGATACTCCCCTGACCTCCAGCCCAGCCAGCCACTGAATGTGAGGAACTAATGTAATATGGGTGATGTTCTTTTTTCAAAGCTAGATACACTGTGCTATACCTCAAATATATTAATCTTGTACAAAGCTGCACACAAAGTACACTGCTTCCGCATTGACCACATTGATTTTCCTACCATGAGACTTGGATTAATGAGTGTACTTGATGCAAACCCGCAGACACCTATGTGCCCTGTTATGCCCACTTTTGACTCATTTAAATTAGATACATATGTGTTTCCATGCTGGAGCTGCACAATTGCACTACAGTGATGTGAATTGCTTACATTAACCTTTCAACAACTGACATGGAAACAACTATAATTATAGCATCCAAATATATTCTCAAACCACATATACTCATAAAATAAGTGAAATTACCATCATAATGGGACACTCAATGTGACGGTTAATTTGTTGAAATGAGGACTCCCATCATTTTGAAACAGAAAATCATGTAAAATATAACATGGAGTTTTCTTAATCCATTAAAACACTCCTTGCTGTCTTTGTGAATGGTAGGAAGAAACCACTAAGGCGTGGGAAGGCAGAACAAGAAACCCCCCAGAAAATTGTTTTAAGTGGAACTAAACCCAAAAACCAAAATATACTATGTTGATAATCAAAAATTTATGAAGTCATTTACCTGTTGCCAAATTCTGGCCTATTTATGAAAATGTCTTATATTTAGTTATACCTCTACCTCCATAGCAGTCACAGCCACTGTGAATGCCCAGAGTGGTCCTTCAGAGGATCAAACTAATATCATCATCATCATTTATTTGTATAGCGCCAGCAGACTCCATAGCGCTTTACAATTGGGAACAAACAGTAATTAAACAATACTGGGTAATACATACAGAGCAGCAAGAGGGCCCTGCTCAGAAGCTTACAATCTATGGGACAATGGTTTGATACAGAAGGGTAAGTGCTACATCTTATTGAATATTTGTCCAGCTAGAATGCAAAGGTTACAAAGTAATTGGTGTGCTGTATGCTCAGTCACACAGCTACGTTGGTCAGAGAGTTGTTGTCTTGTGTTAGCTGTGTAGAGGGTGGCAATAGGGAACCAGGTAATGAGAACCAGGATAGGACAGTGTCTTGAAGACCTAGAGATTGTAGCGTCTGTATGAGGAGAGAGTGGTCCACAGTGTCGAATGCAGCAAACATATCCAGGAGGATTAGTAGAGAGTAATCACCTTTAGTTTTAGCTGTGATCAGATCATTGACAACGCTGGTCAGCACAGTCTCTGTGGAGTGTTGAGAGTGAAAGCCTGACTGAAGAGGATTGAATAGGTTGTTTGCAGAAAGGAAACGTGTGAGGCGAGTGTAGGCAATTCGCTTGAGAAGTTTGGAGCGATATGGGAGCTGAGTTTGGGTCAGAATTTAGTTTTTTAGAATAGGAGTAATCACTGCGTGCTTGAATAGTGATGAAAAGATACCAGAAGAGAGAGATAGATTACAGATTTTAGTTAGAAGTGGTATGAGCACAGAAGAAAGGGATCTACCAATTTCTGAGGGTATTGTATCAAGAGGACAGGAGGTAGAGTAGGAGGATAAGAAGAGACTAGAAACTTCCTCTCCATTTGTGGGATCAAATGAAGAGAGCGTGTCAGAGGATGCTGGGAAGAAATTGAGCTGATTGCTAGCCGAGGGAGATGATACCATTTCAAGTCTGATTTTATCCCCATAGCAGAGCAGCTCCAGATCTCTGAACTCCTAGGACTTTTACTCTTCCATCCGTAATGAAAATCTTCGTTTTATTACTTTAGCTTATCTTAATGATGTATTCCCCCCCACCCCATACAAATTTCTTGATGTAACAGCTCTTAAATGTTGTGCTTTTTCCTCAGTCATTCATTTGTAAACTTGCCTGATGAAGGGGCCTCTGTGCTCTGAAAGCTAGAAAATATAATGATTATTTTTGGTTAGCTCATAAAGGTATCACTCCTATAATACTTTGTATTTTTTGACACAAAAGTATTTAACATCACATAGAATTTAAATAGGAAAACAGTTAATGAGTGTTAACTAGAGGTGAGAGAAGTAATTAAGGGGCAATGTGGACAGAGGTGTGTGTTGCAGGAAGGGTGAAGGAGGATATAAAGATAATGACATGAAGGGAAAGCAAGAAAAATAATTTGGCAAACATTGATATATGGAAGGAAAATAGCAACAAATACAGGAATTAAAAAAAATTTACCTAGTTGTAATGTCCTGTGCAATCAGAAGTAGCAAAGTAAAGATGCAGCAGATGTAGATAATTTCTAGATGTCTTCAATTGTTGTTCAATGCTTGTTCAACTGTCTTGTTTACTGTATTTTGTAAACACTTTGTGAGAAAAGCACTTAGTGTAAAAAACACACGTCTGCCCCCACATACATCATCAGCTTGAGGAGACACCTGTAATGTCTATGAATGCATGATCTGACCAATTATATCTGGGCATTTCTCTTACAAAATCTTTTGCTAGTTATAAATTGATTGAGTTACTTGTCTTATTTCTTTTTGCAGTATTGTTTGGGGAGGGACTATAATATATATTTGTTATGCTCAATTTCAATTTTGTATATGTGAGTCAATTTTGATGCCCTTATTGATTACAATTAGGACCATCCTATCAGCAGAAGGACTTTGTAAGTGGTGGATTGGTCAAGTATATATTTGTAAATGTATACAGCTAAAACTATTACTAGTATTACTATTATAGAGGCAGATTTTAAATAAGTTCTGTATTGCTTGCTGGCAGATAAGTGAAGATGGATCCTATTGTCTGCGCACTTGTGAAAAGGCAAGCCTGCCTACAATTTCAGACAAGAGAAATTGGTACTTTGATTCCAAGGATATTTGAAAACAAATGCCGGTAGTATCATATTAAAACAACCATAATTCTATCATGATACAATTTTAACCAATTTATTTACTGCATTAAACATAGCAAAAATCTGGTATATACATCACATCTCTCACGATACTGGAGTCCAAGGGGAAAATTAAATTATGAGAGAAGTCCCATAGGATCGTCTCGCGAGGTGACAATCCACACAATGACGGTACAGAAATCTTTGCTCATATTTGCTCAGATGAGTGAAGATTTTAATGAGGAACTTTCTGCAGAAGGAACTTCTTGCGGGGTTCCTACAGAACTTCGCTCTTAATTCAATCTGCCCCCAACTCTGAACAACACTTAAGCTAAGTAGGGCAAGTGGGACCTTGCAAAAAAATAATAATGTGAAGGTGGGACCTGATGTATATTCCAACAAACATGTCAAAAAGTTCTTTTTTCTTGCAAAATACTTAGAAATGATGGTTTCTGTGTATATTAATGCACCTGGAGTGAGGAACTTGATTGTTTTCAAATGAATGTGTAATGTAAAAGATAGTTCCCCAGTGCACATTAATGAATTAATAGTGTTTCACTGTTTCTGCCACTGTGCTGAGGACCATCCCTGCCACAATACTCCCATCTCTAACAACATGTAGTGCCCGGGGTAACTGAGGTCACTCCTGGAGCCAGCCAACAAGCCTATGCGTAAAGTGTAAAATAATAATGAAAGCAGAAAACCAGGGATGCATAAGCCTCATAGCATTGATACCTATTTTCACTGGACCACAACAAAACAGTAGCCAACTGTCCATAATTCCACAGACCTTCCAGGTTTTAAAGATATGTCTTCCTGAAAATCTCCCAGTACTGATATTTTTTATTTATGAAAATATTCCTATCTCTTCTCCTTTTCCCTGCTTTATAACTTAGAATGTTTTGAAGACAAACATTAAAGTAAATTTGAAATATGTTTGCATCAGTGTTCAGAAAACATGTTTTTATGGGAATTGCGCTAGGGTCCACCTAGACAGCATCAACTGTTTAGGTACCCCAGCCTAGCAGCATAGTGTCCCTGGAAATGATATTAAATGTTGGCAACTATGTAATAAGCCCTCAAGGACTCAATAGGAATGGAAAAGAGTGCTGCACATAAGTGAGCAACTAAATTTCAGCATATTTCCATGTGCAAGTTGTTTTGTTTTGTTGTAAACATCATGTTATGCAGCCTTATATGTCCTAGCCATATAAACCGTATATGGCACAGACCTGTGTCCAGCAGATAATTTACTATTAATAATATAATCATTCAATCTACTAAAGGGATTAATTAATAGATTGCATGATTGGGTCCATTATTCACTTGTAGAAAAAACTATTTTTTATGATGTAAGAGTTTGTTACATCAGTAAAATTTAGACAGACTCTATCAGAGATCTGTGAGTTTGGATAGCTTTATATATTGAGAGGTTTATAGTTAGCACTTTGGCTTGGATTAGGACTTGCACCTTACTTGTGTCTAGAGTTAAAACTTGTTTTAGTATTAGGTCTTTGTTAGGGCTGCATAAGGATTAGAAGAATTGCTTATTTTAGTTTAAGGCTTAGTATCTTTTTTTTATTTTGCTGAAGGGTTTGTAGGATTACCAGGGTCAAATAGCTTTAAAAGTTGCCTACTCAATTGTGCTTCCTAGGACATCAAGGGGACAGTATAGAAACTATTTTAAAGGTGCCTATAATCAGGGCTGCCATCATAAATTATGGAGCCCATTACAAATGAAACCAGCATGCCCCCCCCCCCCCCCCAATCTCCTTGACCACCCCAGTCCTCTTTGCTCACAAAGGTGTAGTGTGGAGCAATGGCAAAAATATGCCCATATGCCCTTTACTTGCTCTTTAGAGCTCCCCACATGCCCTCAGACCTCCTCACCAAATGCCCTTTACATGCCCCTCAGACTTCTCACACATCCCACAGACCTCCCCAAATGCCCTTTACATGACCCCTCAGACCTCCTCACATGCCCTTTATGAGTGAGTGAGAAAAATAGAGTGAGAGAGAAGCTGACCTTTGATGAATGCAGCACAGATACTGAGAGGGAGAGAGGTTGATATTCTGTATATTGCACTATGTAGAAGGTTCTACCAGAATTAGCCCTACCAGACCCCACATAACATTAATACCTACCCCACGTATCATCATCCTCATCATCATTTATATATATAGTGCCAGCAAATTCCGTATCGCTTTACAATTTGGAACAAACACAGTAATAATACAATACTTTGTAATATCCAATCCCTCTTACCACCTACTCTTTTTCATCCCGCAGACCTCTACCTCCTTCACCCTTACTCCCTGCTTTATGTCTCTTGTTAGTCTGCCCCTCCCTTCTAGAACGTAAGCTCACGTGAGCAGGGCTCTCTTATTCTTGTGTCCTCCTCCTTCTGTTATCTTTCCCCTCAGCTCCCCTACTTGATTTCCTCATCACAAGGCTCATCCTGCCCTTAGTCTCATCTTCTCCCTTGTCTTCCCACCTTGCTGGCTTTAATCCTGTTACTTGTGCCCACACCGTGGGGCACAGGTTAAGCTTGTTTTATTTCTCTCTCCCCTCTCTTGCTAGCTTTAGTTATCCCCCCTTCCACTCTCTAGCTTCTTAGTATCCTGCACATATGCCTTCTTAATACAAGTGGATTGATAATTTACTGCACTCTGTTTGTATTACCCAGTATGTCATGTTCTGTTTTGTCCTATACTCTACTGGGTTGATAGTTTATGGCACTTTGTTCTTACAATGCCCTGTAGGCTGTGTTTTTGCTTTCTTGTTTTATTTTCCATGCTCTAGGTACAGTGCTGCGGACACTTTGTGGCACCTTATAAATAAACAACAATAATAATAATAATAATAATATCAACTTTAAATTTCAGTGTACAAATAAGCTATCAAGTATTTGCATACTACATGAAAAAACAGTCAGTATTTAACTTATGTGCAAAACAGAAAACTAATTTGCACCCCTTGCATTGTAACATGGGTTTGTCCAGAGACTTAAATAAGAAACTTCTTCATTTAAGATCCTAATGAATCAGGCCCCTGGTGAATATTGTATACTTTAGTTCCTGTTTTCAGTATACAATATGGACCACAATATTCTCAGTATATAGCTACAAGTCTATCCATTACATCAGGACAAAAAAAGAAATATAAATACACATGACATTCAAACTATTTGCTTACCATCTGCCATATGTTGTGGAATTGGCCAATACCAGATCACCTGAAATTCAGAAATCATCTTTAAACCACTGCTGGTTAATAATGAACTGGAACCAGGGGCGGATCCAGAAGTTAATTGTACCGGGGGCGATTTAGAGGGGGGGCGATTTAGCCCCGCCCCCTTTTTGACACCTAAGGCTGCTGACGGCTGCACACTATGTGCAGATCCGTTCAGCAGAGAGAGTTAGGGAGAGAGTCCTGCCCGGCTGCTCTGATTGTGTCAATCAGAGCAGTTGGGCAGGACTCTCTCCCTAACTCTCTCTGCTGAACGGATCTGCACATAGTGTGCAGCCGCCGGCAGCAAGCCCCTGCTAGGGGGGGCGATCGCCCCCCCCCCCCCCCCTGGATCCGCTACTGACTGGAACACTTACAGAATGTATCACATCCTCATATATAAATGCATTTGCATTTATTTTTACATACACAGATGTAAGCTCATTCACTGTTATGAAGAAATATTTGCACATTCTGCAAAAGATTCCTGTATAAACAGATGCAAGTGCTGTGATGCTACAACTGCTCATGGAAGCTTTGTGAGCCACACAACTTATTTGTAAATGGCACCCTTTGTACAGATGAATGTATGTGACAAGCATAATACCATAGGTTTCTGTTGTCACAAGTTTAATTAATGACTCATTCAGCTGTGGTGTCTCCTGTAACAAACAGAAATAAGGATGCTTATAAATCTACCAGCCCAGTACTTTGTTCACTAATGATTGTCCTCTAATGTTAATCTATTAATTACAGATACAGCGTATTCTGAGGTTAGTGTAAAATAACATTTGCTGTCATTTGTTGTGTTCAGTTGATTTTCCTCAAATCAACTCCATTGATGAAGCCAAGCTCTCTGCACTTAACAGAACCAAATTGATTGGCTATTGGAGCACACCAAATCACCACATTGAGAATCTAAAATGTGTAAACTTGGAAACCTGCCTGGAAATTCAAATAAATATTAGAGTTAATAATTTGCATATCATTTTTTTAAAAATGTCTCTAGAGTTATTTAGATTAGTGGGTCTATTTTTTTAATCATATTTTGGGTTCAGCCCTGTTAGACTTTATGCCCACTTTTACCTGTTTATTAACCTTTACTGTTAAAGAAATTATAAGAACAGCAGTGATGGCCATTATTGATTTTTGCTCATCATAGCTTTGTAAATAGACCCCTGAATCACATAGTCCCACTAAGCAATCGTTCCCATTGCAATCTTGCTGTACAATACTGCATTCAATATGTGCTTTTGAACCTCTTAATTAAAAATTAAAATGCCCATTTTCTCATACATTTGTAAGCTTGTGAGCAGGTCCTTCTTACCCCTTTGCTTATTAATAATCGGTTTTGCTCCATTACTGTGTTTGTTCCATATTGTAAAGGGCACTATATAAATAAATGATAATCATCATCTTCATCCTAATAATAATAATATTAATATTCATCATCCTCATCATAATAATTTTGTCTTTAAAGTCAGTAGAGCACCTGACAATGTAACCAGAAAGGTAATTACCAATCACAGGGCTCATTATTCTTTTTTTTTTTTTTTAAGAAAAATCTTTAATTTTTTTATTTACATTTTTATTAATGTTGTTTGCAAAATACTGCAGCTAGACACTCATTTTCCCTTTTGTAGAATATTTTACTTGGTTTATATTGACAAACTCTAACCTTGCAACTTTACTTGACTTTGCAACCAATAAACTTTTACTTTCGAGGGGTGTGAGGTTTTACAAATAGGTGTAATTAAAAAATTGCCATATATGGCAAATTGAATTGAAAATAATATAATTGAAACTCATCACTTCTTTATAAATAGGCTCCTTTGAAAAAAGAGTAACCCACACACTGGATTGTATCCCTTTACTTTTTTAAATGGATTTAAATCTCTTTACTCCTATGTGCACCGTTAAACAGGAATACATAGTTATTAAACTCTATAATAAAAGAAACCTGACCAAGCCTCTGAATTCTTTTAGTTCTGATTGGCCATAGCCAGCAAGAGGTGCCCTGTGATTGGACAGGCGCGCTAAACGTCAAATTAGCACCACCCTTCCCAGCTCCTGAGTGTGAAGCTGAAAATTGAGCTTTGAATTTGACACCCGGGAGAAAAGAGAACCACACAGGCATCGGAGCGAAGGGTAGACCTAATCCGTTATAGACAGAGAGGAACATAAAGTCTAGCAGCGCAGCAAAGCAGTCAGACTAGGCATACACACACTAAGTAAGACACGTAAAAACAAAATACTAAACAATTAAGAAAAGAAAGAAGCAGACAAGCATAGTCCCTGATAGTTTACAACAAAAGAAAGACAAACACTTAACGGGAAAGTTTTTATGTGAACAAAGTAGTGTAAGACATAGGGGAACATTGGCATACATACCACTGTCCTTGTAGGTATCATATATACTGGAGACCCAAAGCCAGTCCTAGTGATGATGGCTCAGTACTGGATGTTACTTCTGTTTTTGACACTGGGCAGGGGCAAGTCACCACAGGGCTCTGACTCGACCACAAAAGACAGTCCGGCTCCGGGATTACTGAGCTCTTCTTCAGATCCACTCTCACTACATATGATGAGGCTCTATGAGAAATACAGCCGGGAAGGCAGCCGCCCGCAGGATGGAAACACAGTACGGAGCTTCCGGGCACAGCCAGGTACGACACACACAGTAATATATCAGTCAGTGTGGGGGTAAGGAAAGGGGGGATTTCAAACCAATTATCTAAGTAGCAGCAACAGGATAAACATAATACAAAATTCACAGAACCAATCACACATCTTCCTAGTAGTAACGACAAGTAAGAAGACCAGAGAGATTGCATTCAAATAAACTTGTATTAGTCTCTCTAGCAGCTGTGGTTCCTCTAAAAATAATTTGCAGCAACTCATTTAACTTAAAAGGGACGCTAACGTTATTAAATATAAGGTAGTGTCATGTAATCTGTGTAAACTATTAGGGTAAAGTTTGTAATTTTATATATGTAGACTTGGAATCACTGTGTGTATGCAGGTTCACAGTGTCTCCAGAGGAGTCTTGCAGAGCAGAAAGGTCCCTACACTCACTTGCTTGGCTCAGACCACATCGGCTCATTAGTGACAAAACAGCTGTCTGTTATTTTTCACCAGAGTGAAAGTGACAGGTTATTGAGGCTTGGGAAGGAAAGCATCAATGACCACAACTGAGAATACACTACAAAGAGCAATTAGGGATATTCATTTAATTGATTAGAAGGTAAAGAACAAGAATGTATTCATTTTACTTGGAAAAATGTACTTACACTAAGCAGATAATGACTAAATCTTGCTTTCTTAATTGAAGCAATGGTTTCTGAGAATGGATGATCAATACTCATTAGTAATATTAGAGGATAGTTGAAATAGGTTAATGTTCTAAAAAGCAAAATGTACTACAGCAGATTGTACAGATAGTAGTAGATAGAGCATTAAATGATCACATAAGAAAAAAAAATCCTGGTATCTATTTTCAGCAGTCATGGTATATAGGCACAGTCGAACAGTGTGATGCAGAAACTTGTATTGGAAATGGACACAATGCTATTATTATAGTTAACAAGTATTATAAGTGAGGTGTCAAGTTGATGCAGGCCTAAAATATTAGCATATTTTTATATTTGTTTGCCTTGTTTTCTCTACATGGCATTGGATTGTTAGCTCCTCAGGGTAATATCATATTGCCATTAAA
Organism: Mixophyes fleayi; assembly: GCF_038048845.1. Taxonomy (NCBI): domain Eukaryota; kingdom Metazoa; phylum Chordata; class Amphibia; order Anura; family Limnodynastidae; genus Mixophyes; species Mixophyes fleayi. The sequence continues at coordinate 123,869,125 of NC_134407.1, read as the reverse complement.
CTCTTTATTAAAGTTTGCATATATACTTTTCTAGAAGGTGCTGCATTCCTCTTGTGACATTAAATACATAAAAGCACACATGTGCATGCAATTATATCACATATATGATAAGATATATAATGTGCTACTATCTGTGGAAAAGTTTGTATGTTTTCATTTTTTTTTTTTTGCATTATGTTAAAGGCAACAGCTTTTACAAAACATGTAGAGCTCAAAAAAATAACTGGATTATTCCCAGAACCCTTCTGTATACAATGTTTTGAGTTTGGCAACTACTTTGGTGACACACAGGGAAGCTCTAGAAAGCTTTGTCCACATCTGGCAGTCTTGTTTAACAGTGAATGAATGGAGAAAATCTTATTAGGACCTCTGGAAGTAGTTTACACTGTATATCACAACTAAAGGTATGCAATTTCCTTTCTGAATCAGTTTGTGTTGTAACAGATTTTTGTTGATCTATTTGATAGATTCTTTTCTGACGACTATCAGATACTTTGTGTGGATGTTGATGCTTGAGATTGTATCTGATGATGGCAGATTATGTAGTATTTTCTGTTTTATATTGGGAACTTCTTTTCTTACTGCAGGTCTAGGTTTATTGTAGATGATTATTTGTTTTTTTGCTATTTTAAACATGAAAATCCACACTATTTACTAATAGTTGTAGTAATAATAATAATAATTAATAAAAATAATAATACTAGTAGATAGGATCATTAAATTCAGTGATATTCTTTTTATAGCAGTGGCATTGCTCCTGAAAATCCTTAAGGCTGCCTATTCCAAAGATGAATAAGATAAGTGGTATGATGTAGAAATTTGAGCAACAAATGCATCTGTGGATAACTTAATCATGCAGAGACATCAACGGGCTTAAATGCATGTACACATGTTGCCTAGTTGTTAATCCATCCATGAAAAATAATTTGTTGGCAGAACTTGTATTTTTTTGTAAACTAAAGCTTCTCTATCTAACAGATTTTCTGGCTTCCCGTCCTACATATCACTTCAATTTAACATCTCTCCAGCAGTCTGAAGTTGTCTTGGCTGCCACTCTTCACTTTGGACCTGACAAAGGCCCCAGGCTTCCCAGGGACTCATTCTGTAAACGTTCTAAGAATGCTTCCTGCCGTCTTCTGATTCCACCACAAACTCAGAGGTTCAGTGTGATCTTTAGAAGCACCATCCACCGCACAGACTTGGGTTTGGTGAAAGGGAACATAAGCAATGTTCTGTCCTATAAAAAGGGGGCCTGGCATGTTAAAGACATCACCACCATCATCAGGGAGGCCCAGCACAATCAGGACCTGTTCATATCAGCGGAGATTGACTTTGGGCACAAGTTTTCTACCATTTATGAAAATAAACCTAATGAGGTCCCATACATCTTAGTATTTGCTAATGATATGGCAATTTCAGAACCTAACAGTGTGGCAATGACCTTACAGAGGTACGACCCATTCCAACCCAATGTTGGAGAATCAAAACAGCTGCCAAATGCATCTTCAGAGAGCAGAGTGAGGAGAGATGCCACATTTGTGGCTTCCACCCATAATAACGAGCTCCCAGATGTCAAGTATGTACGCTACAGCAAGCACGAACTGTGGGACAGTACTTATAAGTCCCTGAAGCAAAAGCCCCCAAGAAAGGAGCGGAAGAAGAAAGGGCAGGAGAATGCTGACACAATGCCTAAATCTCCAGTGTTGCACTTTGATGAGAGGACAATGAAGAAGGCACGAAGGCGCCAGTGGGATGAACCCAGGGTCTGCTCCCGTAGGTACTTAAAGGTGGACTTTGCTGATATTGGATGGAGTGAGTGGATTATATCCCCAAAATCATTTGATGCTTATTACTGTTTCGGTGTTTGTGAATTTCCTATGCCAAAGGTAAGAAATTAACATTTTTATCAAATATAAAAGTAATAAATAAAGTATCAGGAATATGACTTATTCCATCCTAACTTTATTCATTGCCCTCCATAACCTCTTCTGCTCAATCACTTAAAATATTCATATATATATATATATATATATATATATATATATATATATATATATATATATATATATATGTGTGTGCATTACCAATAAAATATCTACCACAAACATTCCACAACTACAATAAAACAGTTTTTCTTAATTTTATAGCCAAGTCATTTTGACATTCTTCTTGTAAAGGTTAAATCAAGCTGATCATTTCTTACAGACAATGCAGCTTCCTTCCTAATCTTTTCTGGGTTAAATTATCTGTCTCTTAGCTCCTCAAACTGTAGTCAGTCTTCTGGGAAATTCCCTGAACATGGCGACTGACAGTTGTATTTGTGCATGAACTCATGCTAGAAGCCCATTCTGTGGGGCAATTATCTACCAGGTGGTGCTGCTCTAGTGGGCAGCCAGAAGTAAAATGCATTTTGAGGTGTGTTACAGTAGGGTATCAACAACTATTTTAAGTCCTTCTTTATGGTCAGTGATGTCTGTGTGGACACCCTTTTGAAGTATACACAGGTGCAAGGTGCATGCATCTTATGAAACTGAATGAATGGAGCCATACTCAACCATTTGTAAGTCCTTCAAAGCACAATTGCATTTTAGAAGCATTTTTGACCTGTTGAACAAAGGTCAAATGCCTTGAAGTGAAGGAAGTCCTCAAAAATGCTTCAAAGCCCTCCATAAATGATTCACAAATGCTTGTATGCTTTTGAAGTGCTTCTGCAGAATTGCATAGGGATCCATTTCAGACATCAGCAGTGTTGGACTCAGTAATTTGTAACAGACTGCACTGTCATTTGAGATAGCAAACATTAGTTTTCCAGTAGTGATCACCAGTCACTAATCAGAGCTCAATTCATGAATGGCAACAGGAAAGTTATGTAGCAATATATAGCTAATAATTGCAGTTTGCTAAAATATTAATGTAAAAGCACTCACCTCACAATATATATTAGCTAGATGAAACCTGTACAGTAAATAAAAGAATATTACCAAAGTAATCTTTGTTTGCATACTAAACGAAAATAGAAGTGTATAGCGTTGGTGACACAATGCAAAAACCTTTACTCTAAAATAAACCATTATCTGTATACTATAGCAAGTGTCATAGTATACATATATAGTTGTAGTGTTGTTTTTTTTTTTGGTACCTGCACACATACACATAAAATGTGCATTCACAACACAACACAATCACCTCATCCTCAGCCATGTCTATTTTTGTCTGTTTTCCTTGTTAACGCTGTCCTGTGTCCCCCTTTTCTGTGTCTGCCACTATACATATGTCTCTATGTCATTATAATATGTACCCATTTGTTCTATTCTTTATTTGTGTATTACGTGTCTTCCTGTTCTGTAATTTAAATGAAGTAACAGGAGAACCACAAATGAGTGTGCGAAAAGGGGGAGGTGTCTCTCCAGTTGAATAAGTTCTGCCTATTCAGCAGCTCTGGGTTCCTTTCTAAATGAAAACTTGGGGGGCACAGGGTAATAGCATAATTGCACAATGCAACCTTCAGTATTTATAGTTGGAGATTATTCCAGAGCTGCTGAATAAATTGTTACTTAGTTGGAAATACAGCTTTAAAGTTATCTGCAGTGGAATCTGGTGCACCTAGGGCAGGCCTGGCCAACCTGTGGCTCTCCAGGTTTTGCAAAAATACAAGCCTCAGCATGCTTTGCCAGTAGAAGCCAGCCAAAAGCTGTCGGGGTATTCTGGGACTTGTAGTTTCACAACACCTGGAGAGTCACAGGTTGGCCAGGCCTGACCTAGGGGTTCCAATGACCTACATGTAGATGGCAAAAATTCTTCCTGCTTGATCATAGTGTATATCTTGCACACTTACACGCATGTTACAGACGTATTGGAGTTAAAATATTGTTAAAAGTACTGTAAAAGAAAACTGTAGTTTTCCTTCAGTTGAGCAGCAACTTTTTCACTCAAAGAAATCCACCATCCTTTGTTTACGGTAAATTGTTTGCACGGAGAAAGGCCAGGGTGTAAAATTGTCCATCTAATTGCAGTGTCTGTATATATATATATATAAATCCAAAAGATGAGGGCGCTTCCATGGTGCATTACTTTTAAAAGCAATTTTATTGAAAGATTCACGGATTGAACACGTATCGGATCTAGCAGATATCAGGCATGTCCAGAATCTAGCAGATACCATGCAGTGACTGCACAACCTCTACGTGTTTCATCAGGAGAGAGTCTGTCTGCTAGATGCTGGACATTGGACGGAGCTATCTTTTGTGACATGCTTTTATAAATTTGCTATCTGTTATGTGTTCAATCTCAATCTCAATCTTTCACTAAAACTGCTTTTAAATGTAATGCTTTTTGATTTTTTAGATTCCACCATTGCCCCGGTGAGATCGGGTATATGAAGGGGAGCAAGCACAGACCAGAGTCTGCTTGGTCTGAGAGTTGCAAGCAGTGTGGAAAAAAAATGATGCACAGACTTTGTAAAGTATTAAGATTCATATTTAGCACTGTAAACATTGTACGTTTGATATACACATTAACCACACCATTTGTTAAGGCAGCACCCCTACTAGCAATAATAGAGAATGGCCAAAATACCATACAAAATGGAGCCAATATATTCACGGTCAGATAGACATAACGGTAATGGAGAACGCTGAGATCAAGCCACACAATTTAGTATGTTTAAGAAAACAAATCCCAAAAGGTCATCCTTGCAAAGGATTTTAAATCTACTAAAGGGAAAATTAACAACCTTTGCATTTTGTGATGGATTGCATGTATGTATGGTATGAGTGATATATATCGAGGTGAGCAGTCAACCAGGGGTGACTAATCCTGAGGAGTCATAACAACTCAGAAAGTCTCAAACAGCGAAATCAGTTGACTAGACCATTTTCATCATCCCAGCAGACCTATAATAATAATTTATTAGAGGAGAATCAAACATCTTGACCTATTATCCAAATCTGATTGAGGATTTTCACTCGTCCAAACACATTCTGTCCTTACTGCAAACCAGTACAGGAAGGGAGTTTGTTCTAAACAGCACAAGGGTGACAGTTCTCAGTATTATATAACCTATGTCTTTGTTTGCTTAACCTGGTACCCATATAGTGAAGGTAATTTACAAAGAGCAAAATGAGACTGACCATGCGCCTTGGTTTGTGCAAGTGCACCTAATTTATGATGATGGCTGCAGCTTTAGGTGCAAGGTGGCTATGTTTGCCAAGGAGCAGCAGTTTGAGTGGAGTGAAGGTTTTTCTATGGTGTAGGCAAACCGCTGCTTCTCATTTTATGGAGCAATGTAGAAATCAGATATAATTTTGCAGAATTACATTATGGTATTGAGGTAAAGGGGTGGAAAAAGTACATATTTAAGGGCATTACTTGGTAAGCTAAGGTATGTATGATCATTTCCACTCCTCAAAAGTACTTCAGTTGTACACCTCAGCTGGTGGTCTTCTGGTCTCATCCTATTGCTCTAATGGGACCATATTTGCACCTCCATGATGCACTTTGGCAGAGATGCACTTTAGGCACACTCCGATCAAAGTAATAAAAAGTTCACCACTCAAATGTTCCATGTAGTAACGATGCTGCACATATCCTTCAACTCTCATGAATAATGTAAATCATGTTGCATAAAAGATAAAAGTACTCCACCATGTTCCATTTTCACTGTTTTTATCTTTTATGCATCACTGAGAGGGTGAAACACAGAGTGTAAGGAAAGTACGATACACCAGATCATCTGCATTAGGAAAGAGTGTGGAGAACAGTAGCTAGACACAGAGACTTCTGACACAGGGATCTTGGTTAGTACAGTGGACTCCTTACCTCTTCCCATGGACAGTGTAATTCCATTGGGATATACTATTTTTCACCTCTCCACCTTTGAACAATTTACAAATAACAGGACAGTTTTGGATTAATACAGATGTCACCTATTTAAATATATATGTTATCATATTGCGTTATATGTTCTCTTCACTATTGTCAGCACTGAATGGATATAACTAATTATACTAATCAATCACATAGGAATAGATCCGATCAGTAATACAAGGTGGTTATATAGGATTATCATCTTCATTGGACTAGATCTCTGTAACAATTGTATCAAGTTATTGACTTGTGTGTCCAGTATAGTTACTACATCTGGTAGTATCTATACTGGACACACAATGACTGACTGATATAAGCACCAGCAAGTACTACATCATAATCATGACCAAGATCTTCATCTGCTATAAAAGACCCTTACCATCCACTTCCCCTTAATCCTTTACACTCCCTATTCCCTTGAATTTTTGACCACAAGACCCCATAAAGACCCCTACTGTAAAATATTCTGTGCTAATTGTTGCAGAAGGATTCAGACACCCCTTCAGGTGGACCAGAGCTGCATCCCATTCCCCTCCCCCACTTGCCTTTAGGATCACTAATCCTCAAATGTAGCTAGTAAATAGTATTTATGAATAACTTGGTGTGAACTTGGTCCTCATAGTTGGCCCTTTCTACTGTAGGTAAACAGCTCATTAAAACCAAAGATAATTATGTTTTAAAATAAGTTTAATGCCAATTAATAATCCTTTTGTAAGGGATTGAGAGTACCATTTTCCTTTAAAAATGTATAATCAATATGTCTTTATCTAAGTAATATATTCAAATGTTGTTTGAAATCTGTTGTGAGATCCATATACAGTTTGGGATAGGTATCTGTATATCTTAGAATATAATAATCTTGTAAATAATCTGATCTATATAGTAGAACCATCCTCCTCATTTGTCTGTCAGTTTAATAATAAATTAATCATATTTTCTGATTTGCCTCAGTGCCTCCCTTACTAGTTTGGTGACATTGCTTGATGCTAGACTATTATTGGTATTAATGTTTTCATATCTTACATTTCAAATGTACTAATATATACCTTTCATATGTCTAAGATAAAACATAGATTGTACTTTAAGGTCCGTATGTGAATAAATGTGTTCCTTATTGTTGGAAACTTTCTCCACTGAGAATTTTTTAAATATTTTTGAGTGTCAATTTGCATCCGATTTTTTGTATATAAGTATCAGATTAAAGGGCAGATTCAATTTCCCAAACAACACAGGGCGTGCATCATTACCGTTAGTACGGTAATTTTAATACGGATTTCTGCTCGCTGCTCAGAGATGAGCAGCTATTGGCCCCGCTCTGTGATTTTACGTGGTCTTCCGCTTCGTGGCTGTGTCGCTGTTGTTCCTAAATGCTATCACTTTCTAGTAATATGACTTACAGTTGACTGTGGAATATCCAGCAGGGATGAAATTTCACGAACCGTCTTATTGCAAAGGAAGTATCCTATCACAGTACCAAGCTTGTCACCGAGCTCTTTAGAATGACCAATTTTATATCACAAATGTTTCCAAATGGAGACTGCATGGCTGACTGCTTGATTTTACACACCTCTGGCCAGGGCCGCCATCAGGGGGGTACGGGGGGTAAACTTGTACCGGGCCTGGGGTCACCAGGTGGCCCGGTGGCTCTCTTATACTTTCATTTTCATTCATTTTTTTTTTTTTATGCATGTTGTTTTTCCTCCGACCACAAGGGGGCGCCCCGACGGCCGACAGTGAAGCAGTCCTGGAAGTAAATCACCAGGCTGCTTTTCACTGATGGTTGGCTGCAGCGCAAGCAGGAGGGAGAGAGATCCCATGTAGCTCAACATCCTGGGGATCAGATAGGCTGCTCACAGCTCTTCTATTAGCAATGAGGAACAGACATCATTGTGAGAGGTGAGTTGACTCACATATAGGACTACAGAGCAGTTTTTAGTGTTTGTAGTGTGTGGCATATTATCTGTGGGCACTACTGTGTGGCATATTATTATCTGTGGGCACTAATGTGTGGCATATTATTATTATTATTATTATTATTATTATCTGTGGGCACTACTGTGTGGCATAATATTATATGTGGGCACTACTGTGTGGCATATTATTATCTGGGCACTACTGTGTGGCATAATATATCTGGGCACTACTGTGTGGCATATTATTATCTGTGGGCACTACTGTGTGGCATAATATCTGTGGGCACTACTGTGTGGCATATTATCTGTGGGCACTACTGTGTGGCATAATATCTGTGGGCACTACTGTGTGGCATATTCTTATCTGTGGGCACTAATGTGTGGCATATTATTATTATTATTATCTGTGGGCACTACTGTGTGGCATAATATTATATGTGGGCACTACTGTGTGGCATATTATCTGGGCACTACTGTATGGCATAATATCTGTGGGCACTACTGTGTGGCATATTATCTGTGGGCACTACTGTGTGGCATAATATCTGTGGGCACTACTGTGTGGCATATTATTATCTGTGGGCACTACTGTGTGGCATAATATCTGTGGGCACTACTGTGTGGCATATTATTATCTGTGGGCACTACTGTGTGGCATAATATCTGTGGGCACTACTGTGTGGCATATTATCTGTGGGCAATACTGTGTGGCATAATATCTGTGGGCACTACTGTGTGGCATATTATTATCTGTGGGCACTAATGTGTGGCTTATTATTATTATTATCATCTGTGGGCACTACTGTGTGGCATAATATCTGTGGGCACTACTGTGTGGCATATTATCTGTGGGCACTACTGTGTGGCATAATATCTGTGGGCACTACTGTGTGGCATATTATTATCTGTGGGCACTAATGTGTGGCATATTATTATTATCTGTGGGCACTACTGTGTGGCATATTATTATTATCTGTGGGCACTACTGTGTGGCATATTATTATCTGTGGGCACTACTGTGTGGCATAATATCTGTGGGCACTACTGTGTGGCATATTATCTGTGGGCACTACTGTGTGGCATATTATTATCTGTGGGCACTACTGTGTGGCATATTAATATCTGTGGGCACTACTGTGTGGCATAATATTATCTGGGGACACTACTTTGTGGCATATTATCATTTGGGGGCAGTATTGTTTGGTGTTATATGAACTGAAGGCACTATTGTTTGGCGTTATATGAACTGGGGGCACTATTAGGCACCCTCCCCCTAGATGTTGCTGTACACGCCCTTCTGGCAGCGAGCTGCGGCACAGAGTATCCCTTGCTCGGTGTCCCGGGGGGGGCACACCCTAATTAAGTGTTCTACGCACTCTTATGGTAAGTGACCTGAACTGAACACTCAGAGAGTACTGAGCTAATATCAGATCATCATTGGCAACAGAATTTCCTTGCAGAGTAAATCTGCTTGCCAGCCTACTGCGTCATCTTTCTATATCTTATAACATCCAAAATTGTATTTCATCCTCATTATTTGGTAGTATTTAAGGATTTTATTCTTGTTATGAGACCATGTTACACGTTTATGATCTGATTCTACTGCAGAACAGTGGTACTCTCACATCTGACAGTGCTGCTGTCCTTGCAATATTCCAGCACTGGGATCTTTCTTCTATTTCTCTAATTGGTCACTTTTAAGCAGGTACTGTAAGTAAATTCATTAGGTATTGAATGGATTATCCTGCAAATTTGGAAACTCACAATTCCTTTCTGCAGAGCATTTACTTATTATTTTAACTCTTTATCATCATCATCATTTATTTATTTATATCGCGCCAACATATTCCGTAGCGCTTTACAATTGGGGGTAAACACAGTAATAAACAAACTGGGTAAAACAGACAAAGAGGTGAGAAGGCCCTGCTCGCAAGCTTACAATATATGGAAGGCCCTGCTCGCAAGCTTACAATATATGGAAGGCCCTGCTCGCAAGCTTACAATATATGGAAGGTCCTGCTCGCAAGTTTACAATATATGGAAGGCCCTGCTCGCAAGTTTACAATATATGGAAGGCCCTGCTCGCAAGTTTACAATATATGGAAGGCCCTGCTCGCAAGCTTACAATATATGGAAGGCCCTGCTCGCAAGCTTACAATATATGGAAGGCCCTGCTCGCAAGCTTACAATATATGGAAGGCCCTGCTCGCAAGCTTACAATATATGGAAGGCCTGCCCGCAAGCTTACAATATATGGAAGGCCCTGCTCACAAGTTTACAATATATGGAAGGCCCTGCTCGCAAGCTTACAATATATGGAAGGCCCTGCTCACAAGTTTACAATATATGGAAGGCCCTGCTCGCAAGCTTACAATATATGGAAGGCCCTGCTTGCAAGTTTACAATATATGGAAGGCCCTGCTCGCAAGCTTACAATATATGGAAGGCCCTGCTTGCAAGTTTACAACATATGGAAGGCCCTGCTCGCAAGCTTACAATATATGGAAGGCCCTGCTTGCAAGTTTACAATATATGGAAGGCCCTGCTCGCAAGCTTACAATATATGGTTTAAATATTATGAACATGTTGTATATCTGTATGGAACACCAGCATTTTATTCATGCATATCAGTCCCTGTGTAGATTACAATATAATTTACCTACCACATACTCGCACACGTGAGGAGCAATTTAGTCAGAATTCAATGCTTGATGGTATAGGAAGGGGAGAGGGACCTCTGAATGAATTACTTTCTTATAGATAGGAGGCTGGCATGGCCTGTCTGTGCGGTGTGTCATATGTCTTTTTGTTTACACAATATAGTCACACTCCTCTTACATGGCAGTTTTCAGTTCTACATTAATAAATATTTGGAGTGTAGCACAATACTTTATAACCTTTCTTTGTGTCTGCTTACTGTGACTCCGCCTACCACTGCGTGTTCCGTTAGCCCCGCCAGCCACTGATAACTGATGTGGTTATGGATAAGTGAGTTAATCCTGCCTACTTTTGTGTTGGACCAGCCCACTGTTTGGTCCCGCCCATGTGAGGCCACTTCCAGAATTTTTTCCAGGGCAGCTCTAAGTTCCCAATCCGCCCCTGAGTGATGGTGTGGTGTGACCTGATGTCACACTGATGTTCCCGCCGCCGCTGTAAGAATAAGGAGCAAGGAGCAGCAGCTGCAACATCTGGGTAAGTATATTTTAAAGATATTTTATGATCACATTTTTTTTACCCTGAATTTTGTAGGAGACTAGGCTTTCAAGTATGATAATGGGTTAAGCTGTATTTCTTGAGGGATAATAGTTATTTTCTCCCTTAATGTCATAAATTAAGTTTTTGTTGTTTTTTTGGGGGAAAGGGGGCGTTCACCGGGGGGGCCCTGCCTGTTTCATTTGTACTGGGCCCCACGATTTCTGATGGCAGCCCTGCCTCTGGTAATGGGTCTGATTGAAACACCTCAATTCAATAAGCAACGGGTGTAGTTGCTTAATACTTTTGTCCATATAGTGTATATAAAATAAGTTTGTTTGTTTGTTGGAGAATATCTTCCACAGCTCTCAAGATAAAGCAGCCAAATCTTACATAGTTACTAGTATTGGAAAAGTAAGGTATTAGACCACATAGCGACAATGGGACAATATGACAAAGTGACAGAGCGACAAATATTGAAAACATCATTTTTTGTTTGGAAACAATTATTTGACTGCTGGAAGGAAACCTCGCCACATCACGACATAACGACAACGTCACAAAGCAACAAATCTTATTATAAAAATCGGACCCGCTCAACCCTGGGTGACCCTGCTTGTAATAAATAAAACAATATTCATAGCAGGCAAAATATATAATGTTTATAGCTTTTGAGTTGAAAACGTAGAGTTGATTAAGAGACAGATTTCCTCAGACCTTAAAAGGAACAAAAAGTCCCTAACTCATCCATAATGCTGGTGATCTTTTCTTCTTTCTTCCATACTAAATATCTTTCCCTCTTGGAAACAAGACAAATTTTCTGGTCTTTCAGGACTAAGGAAAACGTAGAAAATCTTAAACAGAGTCTTTTTGTAACCAGGATTTCAAAAAGAAATGGAAAAATACTTCTCTGCCTGTTCTGTATGGGAATCAAAGTCCATCATAAAACTCCATCTGGCCTCTTCCTGTTCCTATGGACCCACATTTTGATGGATTTTTGGAGGCTCTGTACAAATTATGAGGACCTGAGGGTTTCAGGAGCTCTAGGAACCAGGCATGAGGGGTATTTAAAATAAGCAGCTCACTGAACTTCTGCGAATGTGCTGCAGTCCCATATGTATATTCAACACTATATTTTTATTATATTTTTCCAAATTTGGGTTCTGCTTTTTTTTAAGTGGTCAGTAGAATATGAGTTGCGCATTGTACTATAGTCAGGAGAATATTAGCTTTTCATTGTATTGTGGTCACCAAAATAAGAGCTCTGTATTGTACCGTGGTTATTATAATATGGGCTACACATTTTAGTATGGTCACACGAATATGGGCTCTGCATTACACTACCCAGAACAGAACATGTTTCGTAAGCTACACACATTATTTCTTTTCCCGCTTATATTATGACATGCTGTTCGCTGGGTATAATCTTTTTTTTATCCCTTTTGTCACAGTCAATTTGTATCTTATTTGCTGCAGATCTGCACATGACCATTTTGGCTTTCAAAAATCATGGCATCCATAGTTCTTTAATAGTATTTTCTGCTAATTTCTTGTGCCACAGCCACACTCATTGCAGCACTAAATCTCCAGATATTAAGGAAATCTAGGTGCAGTTGGTATTGTAGACTATATTTTGTCTCGGATTTGCCTGGATAAAAGTTGTGAGGTATGAGATTGTGTGCAAGTTCCAAAAGTCATGAAATGGTGCCAACTTTTTTCAACTGATAAAGCATACTTGCCAATTGTCCAGGAATGTCCGTAAGACTCCCAAATTCTGGGTAGGTCTTCCTAGTGAAGGGGGCAGAATTAGAGCTGCTGTAAATTGACACGTACGTTTTATTGCGTCATGAGGGCGGGGCCAAAATGAAGCAATTGAATAAGCCCCAACCCCTCTGCCCATTACCCCCTATAGGTACTCCCGGAGGGGCACTACAAAATGTCTGCAAGCATGTGATAAATTGAAGAGGGTGCCATGGACAGCCAAATTCCAGTATGAAGAGGACAGCTAGTGGGACGATGAAGCACACTTAGCACAAATAATGTCACATCCACCTCTTCTTTTTCTACCTGCCTTGTGCATCTCCTAGTGTACAGGTTTGAAAAGTAGGCATGTCTGCTTATAGTGCCACAATATTGCCACTTCCATTCACACATATTTGTGTAATATGCAATTATTATTTTACCTATGCCCTACATATTCCATAGTAATGTATGTAATGAATTACAAAAACAAAGACTGCTCATATTTGAATGGTCATGTACACTGAGGGAGTGCCAGACCCAGAAATGCCACATGCACTAGTGGTAGGCGTGCATGGCACCTGGCCACCCCCAGAGCAGTGGTGATTAAGAGAGTCCTGCACATTCCTGACTGTGTGGTATAGTAGGACACTCTACTTAAACTTAGGTATGCAATGTAATGTGCATATAAGCCAATGAAAATAAAAATAAAATTTTTTAATTCTACAGGCAGACCTGATGCCCAATTATGTGATTTAACACATAAAAAAATGAGCAGTGTTTTAGGAAAATGAAAGTACAAAGTTATTATGGTGAATAGTTGTGCTATGAGATGACCTCAGACCTTTGTACACTTTTCAGTCTCAGAACGATTACTTTCAGAATCGTGACTTAAATGTCTGCTTAGCTGGACAATGAAAATGCAGATTGGAAGTGTGGAAGTGTGAGGGCATAGCAGAAAAATAGGTGCATTTGCAAAATTAAAATGAGCTTTACTTCTACCAATGTCTGTCTGTTGACCAGACCAATAACACCAGAGAGGGCTGTCTGAGTGAAGGACAACCATTAAACCTATCAAAGGATTAAGCATTTTATATTTAGATTTATGAAAACACCCTTTCTTCATATAAAATAAAAATATATTTATTCCAGTAAGCTACCAAAAGAAAATTCTGTATTTCCCCCGAAATATCAAATTTTCTTGGACAAAAAATAAAAAAGTTTGTCCTGGTGAAAGTGATGCATCACAAAAATGTCTAAATTGCATTGATGATGGTGCTCTACAAAGCCCTGGATATGAAGTGGATAATAAAATATATGGCCAGAAGTCATTCCGTGCAAGAAAGATTATTTCTCTGTGCATTTGCATTCATTAATTAGTGTATCCGATTTGCTGTGTACCTTTTTAAATCCAGTTTTGTGGCAGAACAGTCCATTTCACAGATTTACCAAGTTCCAGCATTACGATCTTTCAATTCCACTTTTGATTTACCATGCATAGGAATAGCCGTCCACCCTGTATTTATAAATTTGCTTTCAGCATACTGCAAAATTGATAGTATATTGAGTTGGAATGAGGATGGCACGAATTAACTTTGGTGTGGTTATGGTATAATAAGGGAGAAGATCTGAAAAACAATAAGGAATTCTGCATACAACACATAATTCTGCGGATGCAACATGCAACATTTTGTATCAAATTGTGAAACATGGCAAATGTTTCGTAGAACAGTGTTGAAAATTTCTAGTACTATTCACAGACTTACAAGGTAGAACAGTACCAGTGGGTAAAGGAACAGACTGCTTCTATGATACTACTGATTAATAACCTGTAGGGATCATTCACACCTATGCGCTGTTATTGTGCTTTTCATCTGCTAATGTCCGAAAACACATTAAAAATAGAATAAACGGTTTCCTATGAGCTCATTCCCACCACTGCATTCTAAATTTGTAATGCTGTGTTTCAAGTTTTAGAACACACAACAACCTTTTTGTTGAAACACTACTGGTGTAATAGATTGCATTGGTAAAAAACATGAAAATGCGCATCATTAAAACATGCATTCAATTTCATGCACTTTCAGAGGGCATATTGGTGAACAAGTTCTTAAGCAAGCATTTCTCAGGCATAGACATACATTCTACATATCTTCAAATATAGGCAGTTTCACATAAATCAATTTTCAATATTAAGTTCTTGAAAAGGAAAACTGATATGTCTAGAAGTAACCAAGCTGATTATTTTACATGTATAAACAGTGAGCATGTAGACTGTTCAAGAGTCCTTCATGGCCTACCCAGAGACTTTCACAATTTTTACATGTAGTAGACTTTTAACAAGCCGCCATTATGAGACACAAGATGGGGTTTGTTCCTGTCAGTAGATTCATCCTTCCTCAGGGATGCTTTTTACATGCTTTGGCCAGACCTTTATGAGCGAACCTCTCAAGGGCTTGTATCCTTTCTGGAATGTAAAGGGCAGTCTATTAACGCTTGGGCTGCTGGAGCACAAAAAAAGCAATTATTGCTTTTTCAGTTTTCAGAGCAAGATCGCTTGTGCTTTACAGGCTTTCACTATAAAGGATTTTTTTTAAAGCACACAGTATGGTTTAAGTAAGGTGAAAGAATTACCTCCTAGGAGATTATAAATGAGTATAAGTGTTGTCAAGATCTTTTTCGACAGAGTTTATATGTAGCAATAGGAAGTATTATATTAGAGGTGTTACATAAACCAGTTAAACACATGTTTTTTGACAGCTATAGTAATTTGTCACATTATGAGTTTACAAATGCACTATTAGATAAACAGATTATGTTGGAGCATTATACCATAATGTGGGGAAATACACAAAAATAAAATATATAAAATTCAATCAATAAGTACCATGGTGGTTGTTAAGTTAGAGTTTTAATATAATACAGTACAACAATAATATAGAGGCACATTTATCATTTATCGGGAAAAAAGAGGAATACTTATCAATCCTTATCGCATGGATAAGGATTGATGTATTTCTCAAATTTATGAAAAATGGAACACAGAAACAGCAGTTCCGAAAAACTGCTGTTTCTGTGATAAAAAAAAATCACACTTACCCCCCTCTTCGGGACGCGGTGTCTCCGGATCTCCTACTGGTCCTCTTCGTTCCTCTTCTTCCTTCAATTGAGCATGTGCAGTTCAAAGAACTGCACATGCGCACAAAGATCCAAGCTCTATCTCTGCAACTATCGTTGCAGAGAGCGAACGGTGAGTGACAGGGAGGGATCATGTGATCCCTCCACACATGCGCTGCTCAGCTCTGCTCATCAGAGCAGAGCTGACAGCATTGGATTCTTTCAATTTTGATAATGTACGCCAGCTTCAGCATTAACATGACAAGTTCCTGAAAAAAATGTTTTTTCGGGACTTGTTAGATTGCGGCCAGAGCAGTCACCATACTGTTGAATGGTGACTGCTCGCAAAAACGATCAGGAGTGCAAAGCAGCAGATATCCATGATATCTGCTGCGATGCACCTTTAATAAATTTGCGGAGGGCACATCGGGACCTGATTTCCACGGTAAGTGCACAATAGTGCACTACCGTGATTTCTTAAATATGCCACATAGACTGCAAGTATGGTCCCTTAGAACACCTGAAAGTATCTGTCAGTCATTTTAAGTTCAGACCAATAGAGCCAGGTATGAGGACTCTCCTGTTGTTTAGGCAAAATGCTTAGGATTGTCATCTGCAACATGGTATTTTTAATCCTCTGTAGCCAAGATTTGATAGCTGGAGTTGTTTATTGCTTACAGTTAAGATGTATTATGGTCTTTGCCTTGGTAAGAATATAAATAAATAACCTTTTAGCAAAACTTATAATGGATCGTGAGGGCCACATATAGCAAAATGAGCCTTGGCTAAGAAGGAACAGACTACTTAATAATCAGTGGGGCTTCAATAGAGACCCAATATTGCTTAATAATGAGACATGAGAATCAAACATTAATGTTTGAGAGTAGTAGGGAATTATCTCCAGCAAGTATAAGTGACACCAGGAAACATCTAATGAAGAATGGAGGTATGTCTATGGGGTATATTTACTAAACTGCGGGTTTAAAAAGTGGAGATATTGCCTATAACAACCAATCAGAATCTAGGGGGTAAATATATCAAGCTGAGAGTTTTCCGGTGGGTTTGAAAAACCAATCAGAATCTAGCTATCATTTATTTAGTACATTTTTACAAAATGATAGCTAGAATCTGATTGGTTGCTATAGGCAACATATCCACTTTTTCAAACCTGCAATTTAGTAAATACACCCCTATGTCATCTCCTCATTGGCTTATAATTTAGTTTTACTGTGTGTTTATTAGAGCTCTTGTGAATAGCTCTGGTTCACTGTAGTTGTGTATTACAAAAGAGGTTAGTAAATCTATGAAATGTCATGGGTAGGGGGGGGGGGCTATCACAAACACACAGAAGCTCACAGAGTCACATAATTCTTTTTTTTTTGTGTAAAATATGTATATTCCGGAGTATGGAATATACATATACATACTTGACAACTAAGACTCCTGAGTAGGTGTCTACTGCAGTACAACAGTATTTCACTAACCCTCTTCCTGTTGGTAGTGGTCCTATGAAGTCAATTTGCCACACCTGTCCAGCTCTTACTCCTCTATATGGGGCCGATATCACAAGTCAATTGCTTTCTATAGTTTAAGAGTTGACATGTTTAACACTTTCTCACAATTTCTTTTGCTATTACCTGGGTCATTGGAATGCCTTTTCTTTGTGCCCAGGCATACATGCCTTCTGCTCCTCTATGGCCACATTGAGCATGAGCCTATTCTCTGATATTGTACAGCTCTGTCTTCTCTTGAGGTGACAGTTCTACTGTGCTGACTTGGACCAATGCATCAGCAACTTCATTTCCTTCAAGTCCAGTGTGAGCATTGACATGACCCACTGACACTTATCTCTGATTACACTGATTCCATATTTCAGTCCACACCTTTGTTCCTCCCCAGATCACCTTGTCATGGACTTTCCAGCTCTTTTGTTGCCACGTTGGCATCCAGGTTGTCAGACCTTGGAATACTGCCCAGCTATCGGTGTAGATTATCACTGGACCTTCTGTTTCTTTCAATATCATCAATACAGCCTTAAGTTCTGCATACTGGCCGGAACCTCCTTCTCCTGACTCATAGATGATCTCTTGTGTCTGTGTTTGGTAGGCTGCTGCTGGCCAGCTGCGGCTATTCGATGTCCGAGCCATCTGTGGACCAAGCATATTTCAGCTGTTCTTCTGGAAGTATAGCATATGGTTCGGCCACTTGCACTGGCTCTCCTCCTAACTGGAGTTGAGGTACCTCTTTCTCAGTGCTCTCACAGTTTACCTTTCCAGCAATATGTGTGGAAACCTGTGAAGGTTCTTGACTTGATACTCCTCCTCTTTCTTGTAGGTACTATTTCCACTTCTGCAGAGTCTGCTTCTGAGCTACAACAGTATGTGCTCCCAGTCCTTCTTGTCTCACCCAACCAGCTACTGACAATACTGTTCTCACAGTCACTGGTTGTTGTTTAGTAGTACTCTCAACATGTTGTAAGGCTGTGTATGCTGCTAGAAGTGTCTTTTCGAGATTGGTGTATCTTCTTTGAGAAGATGCAAACTGCTTTGCCCAGAAACCAATGGGTATCTTCTTTTCTCCACTGTTTGCTTGTTCTGCCATAAGCGCCAGGGCATACCATGATCTGTTACCATCACATCCAGGTAGAATGGCTGATCCACCTGGATGGGGCCCAGGGCGTTATGCGCCTGGATTGCTTGCTTGGCTGCTTGAAAAGCATCTTCCTGTTCTGCAGTTCATACAAACTCTGATTTCTTTCTGGTAACATTGTATATAGGCCTTAGGATGAGGCCCAAATGAGGAACAAACGATCTCCAGTAGCCAAGTGTACTCAACACTTCCTGTGCTTATTTGGCACTGGTGGCAGTCTACATCTGTGATGTTGCCTCTTGGACTGGCTCAGGTATTGTTCTCTTTGGTCCTTTCCAGATCATCCCCAGAAACTTTACAGACTGGGCTGGGCCTTGCACTTTGTGTCTGCTGATTGCCCAACCCTCAGCTCTCCATGCTCTGCTGTATTTCCTAACAGCATGATGTCATCAATGTAGTGGTAAACACTACAGTTGAGCTCTGGACTGACCATTTCTAAATCTCTGGATACCAGGTCGTGACCGATTGTCACACTGTGTTTATAGTCTTGGGGGACTACCTGTAAGGTGTATTGTCTTCCTTTCCAGGTAAATGCAAACTGATCTTGACTCTTTGGTGCTTTTGGGATAGAGAAAAATGCATTAGCCAGATCAGTCACAGCATGCCATTCTCCTAATGTTTCTTGTATTTTCTCCACAATAGTTTTCATGACAAGAACTGCTGCTGCCAGTTCTTTAAAAGTAACAACATAAAAGAAACCAGGGGGTTCGAAATACCAAAGTGTGGTAGAATGTTCACATATAAATAATGAGAGCGCATCCAAGCCATAAGACTGCGGACCCCCTCAACTTCCTTCGGGAAAGAGTCATCAATTCACCCCGATACACTTGTAAAGAACTGAATAAATTAGTGCCTTGTTTTTAATATAAAAAAACCTATTGCACAGATTTTTTCCCTTTTATATTTTTTATGTTTTCATGCGGAGATGCATCTTTCTATTACGGATGGATTAAGGAATGCCTATTATCGGCATTAGTATTCATTATGAGCGGTTTTCAAGATTTCTATATGTAAGTGCATTTCCTATGGGGAACACTATTCGGTGGTTATTGGAGACACCTGATTTCATGTTTTGATACGAGCACCGGTTAAGAAGGAAAGTCGGCGGTGATACTACTTGTGGAATTCTCTTTGAGATTATTACTTTTGTTACACATCGTATGATTTATTTGATCAAACTGATCTGTACTATTATTTGTTTTTTCTTGCTGTTTTCTACTATATATCTCCTGGATGAATTGTGACAAACTTCAAGCACATAGAGTGGAAGTTAAGTACTTTATATTGTTTTTTTCCTTATATTTGTGGAACTAGTGGCGCTGGATTAATTTCCTTGTTCTTTTTTTATTAAAACATATAATGTCCACTGGGGGTATCTATGGATTTCCCCATTAGGATGTCCATCCCAATTATATTGCCTGGTAAATCAGAGACCAACACTGTAGCATGAAACCATGGACCATGTCCAATCTGCATTCGGCAGTGAACCCTGGCTGCCCATGACTGCGTACCTCCTAAACCTTCCACTGCTAACCAACCAATGTTGTTGCTAGGTAAGTGTGATCTATAAAACAATGAAACCTCAGTTCCTGTCTCAAGCAATGCAGTAAATGACATCACTGATTCTCCCCCTCCCCACTTGATTGCACAATTTACATAAGGGCGTAGATCTTTGGTTTTCAGTGCACAAATATCATATTTAATCACCTCCCATCATCCAATAGGCTTGGGGACTTTCCAAGTTGTTGTCAATGTAGGAGGTGCTTGTCTAGTGTCCCAGCCTATCTCATGTAATGCATGATAGGGTGATGGGTGTGGAGGAGGAGGGGCTGAAGGAATGGCATGCTCAGGCACTTACTCATCCACTCCATTCTTTGCAATGTACTTAGACTGTACTGAGCCACCGCCATTCCCCTTCTTGCTCCCCTGCAGTGCTTTACAACTTTTAAAAAAGCTCTTGTTGTGGTATGCCGTCTGTTTCTGCTTTTGGAACACCCAGGCCCGGCGCTCCCATTAGGCAAGGTTAGGCACTTGCCTAGGGCGCCGGGCTCTGGAGGGCGCCACAGAATTCTGAAATACTTTAAAACTGTGCGGCGACCGCTGACCATACCTGGTATCAAAGGGGAAAAAATGGGGAAATGTGCTTATAGAGGCACTCTGCGATCTTTATTATTGATAAAATATCCAATTCTTTATTAATATTATTTAAAATTGAAAATAAGATCCCTCTAATTGTAAATAGCGAAATATAAAAACAACAAAGTGAAACAAATGTGAATTAAAATAGCAAAAATAATTTGCTATGCCCCGCTACTTTATATATCAATTGTTATGTATATCAATTATTCATACTGTCCAATCTATAATATAATACTGTACTCCTTTCTCATACTGACTTTGTCAGTGGTTTATTTAAATAATTGATGGAATAATCGTGCTGTTGATAGTATCAGTGATTGATAACTTCAGTTCATTGGTTACTCTACAATAGTAAATGGTAATCCTACATATAGGCTTAATGAGATTAATCGTTGGCAATAAATTAATAATTGCTTGGTTTAATTATACCTTGACCAAGCAATCTTGTATAATCACTTAATTTGCCAGTGGTAAAATACCTAATGTGATATTGTAACTGCTGCTGTGTCTTAGTCCTGTCTTTAATAAGATCTCACACACACACACTATTGTATCTCACTGTTTGAGGATTGATCTAAATGTAGCTAGTGATATACTGCTAGGCTGTCATAAGGTTAATCCCCCGTAATAGTAGATCACATATAAAGGTTAAGCTAATGAGCTACGTTGGGATTCTATTGATAAATGCTGAAGGCTGCTGCCAGACCCCGACCACACACTGTCACGATCTCACACGCACACCATGCATACAGCCTATTAGAGTATGAACGCTATCTATAATCTCTATTAATAGAGAGGAGTGAGGACATTCAGTAGCGAGGCGGACGCCAACGCGCGTTTCGCTACTCGCTTTCTCAAGGCCTTGAGAAAGGGATTTATGGTCATGTTATCAACAGAGATAGAAATGTCAGGTATGCTCTCATTGGTGGGTGGGAATATTATTAACTGTTTTAGAAAGATTAAGTTTAAGTTGGCGAGAAGACATCCAAGATGAAATGGCAGAAAGACAGTCAGTTACATAGGACAACACAGATGTCGAGACATCAGGAGAGGATAGATAAATTTGGGTATCATCCGCATAGAGATGATACTGAAATCCAAAGGAACTTATTAGATTTCCTAGAGAAGCGGTATAGATAGAGAACAGCAGAGGACCTAGCACTGACTGAGCCTTGCGGTACTCCATCTGATAAAGGAAGCAGAGCAGAGGTGGCCCCAAAGAAATTAACAGTGAAAGAGCGATTAGAAAGGTAGGATGAGAACCAGGATAGAACAGTGTCTTGAAGCCCTAGGGATTGCAGCGTTTGCATGAGAAGAGAGAGGTCAACGGTGTCAAATGCAGCCGAGAGATCCAGGAGAATTAGGAGAGAGTAATGGCATTTAGGTTTAGCAGTGATCAGATCATTGACAACCTTAGTCAACGCAGTCTCTGTGGAGTGTTGAGAACGAAAGCCAGACTGAAGAGGATCCAACAGATTATTTGCGGAAAGAAAGTGTGTGAGGTGAGTGTAGGCAAGTCTCTCTAGAAGCTTGGAGGGGCACGGGAGCTGAGAGATGGGACGGTAATTTGAGAGAGAGTTTGGGTCAGAATATTGTTTTTTTTAGTAAAGGAGTAATCACTGCATGCTTTTATAGTGATGGAAAGATGCCAGTAGAGAGCGAGAGATTACAGATTTTAGTTAGAGGTGAAAAGAGCACAGGAGACAGGGATCTACCAATTTGCGAGGGAATAGGATGAAGAGGACAGGAGGTAGAGTAGGAAGATAAGAAGAGAGTAGAAATTTCCTCTTCATTTGTGGGGTCAAATGAAGAGAGGGCGTCAGAGGGTAGTGGGAAGGAATTGAGCTGATTGCTTGTCGACGAGGAGGATACCATTTCTAGTCTGATTTTATCAATCTTTTCCTTGAATTAGGAAGCAAGATCCTGGGCATTGATAGTAGATGGAGGGTTCGGGGTGGGAGGATTGAGAAGAGATTTAAATGTATTGAAAAGGTGTTTGGGGTTAGAAGCCTGAGCATAGATAAGAGATTGGAAGTATGTTTGTTTTGCAGTCTTCAGAGCATTTCGATAGGAGAAGTAGATAGATGTATATGTGAAGAAGTCATTAGAGGTGCGAGATTTACGCCAATGACGTTCTGCTTTACGGGAAAGTTTTTGAAGATTTTGTGTTGCTGTAGTGTGCCATGGTTGACATAGAAGTCGACGTGTAGTATGTAGTGTCGCTGGAGCCACTTGATCAAGGGCCGTTGCTAATGTTTGGTGAAAATGAGGTACTGCCATCTCAGGGGAGGAGAATGGCTTTTCAACAAATACTCGTCTCTCTTCCCCCCCTGTATCTCGGGAAACCACCTGATGGCCCTCCTGATGTAGGAGAGGCCAGAACTGAGAGGGAGCTGCATCTGCAGACAACCCCGCTTGTACCAGGGACCGCAGTCCTCGTTGCTGTTTCAGATATATCTCTTGTAATGTGTTTTGTGGTGAATGGTCTCAATTATCCTCCTTCTTCAATCATATACTCAGAATCTTCCTCTGAGTCATCTTCAATTTTATTTAAATTTTCCTAATCCTGCGCAACAATTAATGTTCGCACTCTGGCAGGTTTTGTTGTTCACAGTATCTATAGTATAGGTCTCATATTTCTTCTGCAAAAGCTGATTGTCAGTTTGCTGATACAGGATTGCAAAACAACATTTGGTTCCCTCAATGATTCTAGTTCAGTTTCCATTTCCTTAAAGTTAATTTCTAACTCGTTTACACATTAAACAGCTAGACTAAGTATCGCTGCAGCTGCTTGTCTCTGCGACTTATCATAAACAGACAAATCAACATTCTGTTGGGCTGAATGAATTTTGCAGCTTCTAACATCATTGCCTTACATTTCGCTGAGCTTATAAAACACACAGGATAACTCTGCTTACTAACGAAGCTTTTAAACATTTTATTAAATAATGACATTTTCTAATGTCACTTTTTTAACACCTTACCACCCTGCTAGAGCAGCGCCAATAATGTTTGCAGTGACAGGTTCTTTCAGGTTGCAAGGAGTTTAAGAGTCATGACCACAAAGTTCAAATATCAATCTTTTATTGCAAACAAGTAAAAGTATAATAATCATATACTTAGCTTCGATAGTTCTCTTAGAAATATGTTTAATCAGCAATTAACCAGGGCCCCACTCTCATCTCTCTCGAGCTGGATAGACAAATGACTGACACCATTACCGACGGTCCAAGACGAGGCAACTTGTGTTGAAGCAAAACCAGCTTTTATAGAGAGGAAACTAAGGACAGATACAGCAATCTGAACAGCTGGCCGTGACTGGTGTCACCTTAGTCACTTAGCAATGAATACACCTTTTCTGCTACCACAAAGGATTTATTATGGTGTCCTTACGTTCACCAGAATCACGGAGAAATATGCTAGATTAAATATGTTTAATCTGAGAAATATTTCCAAGGCTTATTTACAAAAAGGTAATAAACAGACATACAATAAATTGCACAAATGAGTTCCAAAAAATAAAATAGGAAATAAAACCAGAGTCTTTACTTACAAGTTCAGGAATTGGCATGTGAGGAATACACTTTGACAAGAATGGCGCATTTCAGCCTTGACAGACTCCCTCAAAAAAATGAACAAACTTATTGTCTAAGGCAGAAGATTTTAAACCCTTCGTACAGGTGCTTCATCCCCACCTTGGGAATTTACACTTTCAATTAAGTCAGATTGATTCCCAAAATGACACAGAATCCACCCCCAAAGTAAATTATCTATCACTAAGGTATATGTTTGGGCACCTCACAGAATCTCTCACCTCTGATCTTTCTGCCTGGCTAAGCCTATCTCCTTTGCATACACAAACTACTCAGATATCTGTCTCTGGGCCTGGCTTGTTTCAAAAGACCATTGACACTTGCCTAGGTCAGACTCAGGTCAGTTAACCAAATACACTTTGAAAGGTTACATAAAATATTCACATTGTTATACATTAATTCAACAGAAAATAACAATCAGTTATTAGATATACTACATTTCGTCACACTGACATATAAGATATAAACAGAATTAAGAACTTCTTATTAGTACAGCTATGAGTAATAAACAGTTTCACTTATTCTACGCAGGCGCAAAGCAGTGAAATTACACGGGCCTTTCCAGTACATGCGCAGTTAACATTGGGGCAACATCTAGCTGATATATGCATCTAGACATATCCCGGCTTTGCCTTGCATACATAACATTTCATAATACACACAATAAAAGTAATAATAAATAATGGATAGAATAATAGATGAATAGATAATAAAATGTTCAGGGGCCATTTTGTTTGGCCTGTCACAATAACACACTGGTAGCAGGGTGACAGGAACTCAGAATACCAAAACCAGGAATTGAAAGAACAGGATCAGGACTGATTCACAGAAACTGCAGCCATGTGACAGCATTGCATAACACAATGATCTGGCCATGATTGTAGGGAAAGCCCAACAACAAGAGCAGGTCATTAACTGCTGTTGAGTGCAGTAGGGTTGATGTCCACAGTAATGGGAATGAGTGGGGAAAAATGAACACTGCTGCATGTCATAGTGATACTCTATATGTAAGTACCCCATTGATTTTAACCTAAGCGGAGCTGTATCTGAAAATTATAGTAGATGTTTAGGCCTACTCTCGACTTATGCAAGCAGTACCCCTATCAAATGTAGCAGTAGTCAGTAAAAAAGCAGGATCTTCATAAAAACCACCTCATGAATGAGATTGATAACCTTGGTGGTTTTCTCGGTAGCCTCATGATCCGGATCAAAGCCTACTTATTATTGGTGAATTAAAATTTTTCTTCAAACAGTTTGACATCATTTTGCATACAACTTTCACAAAGACACAAAGTTCACATTCAACAGTGACATAGGTGTGTAGCTGGGGCACAGTTTGGAATCCTTGTCTGGCTTGGGCAGGAAATATGAGTGGTTAGGGACTGAGGAGAAAAGGTGCTAAATTAGCTGCTGTCAGTAGGAGTGGGAGTTTTTCTTTTCTAAATGTTTCATAGTATTGAACCATAAAACCATCCAAACTGGCACTTTTTCCTTTAGGTGTCTCCAATAAAGCTATGAAGTTCAGTAAGGGAAAAGGGTCAGCCTAGCTTCTCTGCCATTTGGCTAGTAAGACTAGATACGAATACCTTCTTGAGGTATGTCTGAAATAAGTGTGGCCTAGAACCCTTAGATGATAAGGAGTCAGGTTTATATATAGAGAAGTTTAAGAGGAAATGAACTTCAGGACAATGGCTGCTGAAGAGAATTTAAGGGATCCTTTAGTATCCCATATAGATTCAATGTAAGTCTGGCCTCTCTGTTGTCTTAGGGCACTTGCCAGTAGTCTACCAGCTTTGCTTCCAAATTCATAAAACTTATATTTACAGAACACTAAGCTGCATTTGATTGAGTAATTGGAACAAGTATTAAGCTTTTGGCAAACTGCCGTCATCTCAGCAAAGGTGTCCCTTGACAAATTAGATTTGTGAAGTGTTTCCAGAGCTTTTAGATGTGCCAGTAAGTCTTTCCTTTCTGCAATACTTTGTCCCTGTTTTTTTGCTCCTATTTGTATCAGTTTGCCTATCAGGATGTACTTAATGCCAATCCAGACTCTAATGTCTAAAGTGTTAGTGTTGCCTTGTCTTGGATGAGCTTCTTTTGTAAAAGGCTCCAAGGTGTATAAAAATGGTTTGCAATTCTAGATTTGACCATCACTTGAGATAAACTTTTGCAAAGGTACATTTTTTTTATTAAATAAAGACCCTTAGTGAAAATATCGATCATCATAAGAAGTGTGGAAAAGCCATATATGTTGCTAGCTCTTGAGCAATTAGTGTAGTGTCCACTCAGACTCAGGCTTTCTGATATGGTTCCTCATTATAAGTACGTGCTCCCCCCACCCCCTCTTCTCTTAAACTGTTGTATTTGAGGCACTTACCATTGCTTTGTGAGCAGACATGGCAATTACATAAATGGTACAATAGCTGTGAACAGAAATGAGCAGATTCCATTTTAAATGGTTTTTTTTGGAATTTCAGCCATAAATTACACAAATCGCAGACTAATTATTAAAAATCAATTAGTGCTCTGCTACTCTTTCCAGTATCACCCCTCATATTATTTGGTTTAGGTTAACCTTAAAACAAATAGTAACCCTATTAGTATATAGGGCGAAGCAAAAACAAGACCATTTGACATCAGGTTTTTAAAGCCAACAGGTTTTCTGCATTGTGATAAATCCCATTATAGTCAGACAGGTATGTAAAAAAAAAGGTGCTGTAGGGAAAAGGAACATATAAAATAAAATGCAATATAAAGTGAGGTTTGTTTTTTTTTGCATTTTTTTTTTATTATTTATTTAAGATTTATAATAATAAAGTATCGCTGGATTAAGCAACACTAAAATAGCCTTTTTTATGTTGATAAATATATATTGTACCGAAAACCACCTTTTAAGGATGGGCCGCTACTTATGGGCCTGTGCTGTGTACTTCCTCCCTGGGCTAAAGTCTGCCAGCCAGCCCCTGAGTAGAGGTAATTTCTCTGATTGGATAGTGATGATAACACAACACAAACACAAATCTCGCCCTTCAAACTTTGACCTCAAATGCAATCAACCCTTGAACGATGCATCTAAACTGCGAACACTAGTAGCAAATTCCGAAATGCAAGTTCTAATTGAGGTCCACAGCCAATTGTAGAGAAAAAATTTTGACCACTGCTAGTCTTCAGAGAGAGGTCTGAAGTGGAGTTCATCGTAGCTGTGAATAGAGCTGGAAAGCATTAGAACTCGACAAATGCAACATTATCTTGCCGTGCTTAACATAAAAACATAGAATTTGACGGCAGATAAGAACCGCTTGGCCCATCTAGACTGCCCAATTTTTAACCTATAGTAATCTCAAACCCTATTTGATCCTTTAATCTGTGTATGGATATCCTTATGTCTATACCAAGCATGTTTAAATTGCTCTACTGTATTAGCCTCAAACACCTCTGATGAGAGGCTATTCCATTTATCCACTACCCATTCTGTGAAGTAGTATTTCCTCTGATCCTACTTCCCTCCAGTTTCAGGTCATGTCCTCGTCTTCTAATATTTCTCTTCCTTTGAAGAACGTTTCCCTCCATTACCTTGTTAAAACTAGAGAAGTTCACTGACTCCTGTGTTCTGGTTTTGGTTTTGGATCTGGATTAACTTCGTGTTTTGGTTTTGGCAAAACCACCCTTGCATGTTTTGGATTTAGTTTAGGTTTTGGATCCCTATTTTTTTTCTAAAATCCCTATTTTTATTTTGCTAAAATCACATAATATTGCTTCCCCCCTCCCCTCAACCTCAATAACACTACTTTCAAGTCATTTGCAGTCAGTTTTGACCACCTCACAGGTCACAATATTATTTTCATACACTTTCAAAGACTGCAGTGACCTGGCTGGATGCTAAGAGACAGAGCAATGACACAAATACACAGCAGTTCATAGCACATCTAGGAAACATTGCCACACAGCAGTGGCAGAAAAGAAATTGTAATTGGGCCTTCCCACCCACCCTTATGTAGGATATTGAAAAGGACATGTACAGTTTAACAAAGCAAGCACTCCAGCGACAAGCAGTGCTACTTCTGTGGCTGAAGTGCTTGGTTTGTTTGGGCCCCCACAAAACAAGCTAACAATGGGCTTAAGGCATCTAGGCAAACAGTGCTGTTAATGAACTCTACTGCGGCAAGCCATGCACCAGTGGAAGCAGTTCTTGCCAGTGATAAGAAGAAGGCCATTGTCATGCCTGGGCATAAGACCAAAAAAATCCACCTCTTATGTGTGGAATTATTTTTACACAAATCCTGACAACAGTCTAGCCATTTGTAGCATTGTAAAGCCACAGTCAGTAGAGATAGGGACCTTAACCATGTAGGAACCTCATCCATGTTACGCCATTTGAAGCTAGTGAAAATCAGAAACTTATGTTAAAAAATAACAACAAGCAGTCCAGCATCAGCTACCTCCCTTCTCTCAGCTAGATTCCAGCACCAGCAATCTACACCCCCAACACCTTCATCATCAATATCCTCACAAGTGATCAGAGTGTAACAGATACTGGATTACTATTACTAATCTTGATTAGCGCTGGCTTACCTGAGGCGCGGAGTCTAACGATCTCCTCGGTGTTCACCAAGAACCGCCGCAAGGCGGGGTGGGCTTCACTGCCAGGAGTCGCAGGTCGCGGTCCTCGGGTTCGCCCCAAGATGTAGTGCAGCGGAGTGGAGAGGAAGATGCGGAGTCAATCAAGCCGGGTGTTAGGAACCCCTCCAGCCAGTACATCAACACCCGGAGTCTGCTCTGAAGTCTGGTGTTCGCTGGAGCCCCTAGTGGTGGGGACAGACTTGGCCGCAGACAGCAGAGGGTCGTGAGTTGTGCACTGACTGGGGAGAACCCAGCGATAGAGTATAGGAGTAACCAGCAGAGTGAAGTCCAAGCAGGGTTAGAGGGACGGCAGCAAACAGAGTATCCAGTAGACTAGCCGAGGTCAGAGGCGAAATGGCAGCGTCAGAGTCCAGGCAATAAATCAAGGGGCACAGGCAGACAAGCGTAGTCAAATATTCAAGCAAGGTTCGGCAACGGTAAACAGGATCAAGGATAAGCAGGTACAGAGAGGGAGCAGGCTACAGCACTGGAGCAGGCTACAGCACTGGAGCAGGAACTATAACCGGCAGTGAGGCCCAGTCCTCACTGCCTTAAATACTATGATGGGCAAATCAGAAAGGAGGAGCACAGGCTGATAATCAGCCTCAGGAGGCTGCTGATTAAATATTACCTGGGAACTAGCATAGGACATATTACAACCAGGAACATGTATGAATGACAATATAATCATGCAAGAGCTCCCCCTGGAGTTGGAGGATGTCCCTACAACCTCTACAAATATAACAGTGCATTGAAACTAATGCACGTGCTCGGCTGCTACCTCATGCCAGGATGCGGCTTACCGCCGCGGCTCGTAACACCGGGTCGGTAAACAGGAATGGAGGCAGGCAGAATCAGGAGTCAATCAAGCCGGGGTTGGTACACGGGTCACAACAGTAGAGGGATATTTAGCAAGCCGGGTCGGTACACAGGGGTTGGAGAGCCAGGATAATCTAACAAGCAGAGATCAGAACACCGGAAGACACAGGAGACTGGAAGACTCAGCAATCCACGAAGCACAGGAGCCAGGAACAGGTAAGTGGTAACTTGTTGCTCTAACAAGGCTGCAGTGTCCAGGTGAGCTTAATATAGTCTGTGGATAGTAAAAGCCGCCTCCCAGCCACGATCATGTGACCACCCAAACCAGGAAGTGCTGCTGTACACAGAGACAGGAAAATCAGCAGCATGCAAGCAAGTAAGTTTGTGACACAGAGTCCTGCATCCAAGTTTCTAAGGCGAAATGACTCCTTCCCTATCCAGGACTCCTCTGAAGAGCCCTTGAGCGTTAGGCCCACTGCTGCTGGGGGTGGATCTTCAACCCAGAAGTAGACCAAGAAGAAGACTACTAGTAGTTTACAACAATTGACTGTTAAACAATCCTTTGCAAGAGGAAGCAAGTATGAAAGCTGTCACCCAGTCGCAAAGCGGATCACAGACGCCGTGGTGACTATGCTAGTATTAGATCTCCATCCAATATCCACTATTAATGCAGCTGATTTTAGACAGTTAATTGAGGTATTTTGTCCCGTTACAAAATTCCATCATGACATTATTTTACTAGAAAAGATATTCCTCACCTCTTCAAGAAGGTTTGTAAAAATGTAATTATTGGGCTATAAAATGCCATTCTACCCACTGTACACTTAACCACAGATATATGGAGAAGCGAAACTGGGCAAACTAAATATTATATGATTGTGACAGCCCACTGGGTTGGGGATTCGCCTTACCCAGCAGTAGCAGTATGTGCCCAAGAACATAACATTTTTCAGAGTTAAGGCTGACAGATAATATCATAAACTTGTAGAACAGGCAGGAGAGGTGTTCACCTATAGCAGCCGCCTTTCCCGTAGAGCTGTACATGATCACATGTACTCAGATGCCCCCAGGTCTTAAAAGAGTAGTACAAGTTTATAATATTAGTGCAGCGCAGATGAGGGCCTAATGGTAGAAGGTAGTGGAGTCCAGAAACAGGCCGAGGTCAGAGGGGCAACAGCAGGCAGCAGAGTGAAGTCCAGGCAAAGGTCAGGGTCGGCAGAAAGCAACATATCCGGACAACAGGCAGAGGTCAGGGTCACAGGCAATCCAACAGTTCAGTAAGCAAGCCAGGGGTCATACACAAAGAATCAATCCAAAATAGCACAGGAGCAGGTGGTGAAAGGTGCAGGTCAGCAACCAGAGACAGAAAGCTATAACCAGCAGTGAGCCAAGCTCTCACTGCCTTAAATAGTGATGTGGCCCAATGAAAATGCAGAGTGCCCAACAGTAACTAATCAACCGAGGTGACTAATGCAACACCCCCAATCAGCCATAGGAGGCTGAGCTATATAGACCTGCGCCCGGCCGTCTGACAGCTGGCCGGATGTGGTGGCAGGTAGAAACAAATGTCCCGGTTGTTGCCTAGGCAATCGAGACGAAGAAGGCAGAAGTGACGTTCCGGTCATCATGGTGACGACCGCGACGCCCGTAGTAGAGAGAAGCGAGCTGGCCGTCATGGCTCTTGACAACAGGCTACTCTGTGTGTCGGCTGCTTCACTTAGAGGCATATTATTATTATCGTAGATATGTAAGGCACAACAGTGCTCCACAGCGCCGTACAGTGGAAAGACAAGGACATACATAAAACGACATACGTAAAACAAGAACAGACAAGGCAGACAAAATAATGGAGACATGAAAACAAAGGGTATGGAGGACCCTACTCATTAGAGAGCTTAAATTCTAAAGGAAAGAGGGCACAGCTGAAAGAAGAGGGCCGAGCGTGGCTCAGATTGGAGATTGGGATAGTTGTGAGGTTATATTAGTGTGAATATCGAGGATAAGGTCATCTCTAAAAAGAGGTGGTACAGAATGTTTTAAAAAATGACAATAACATGCACGAGATGCTGTCTGTATCCCGAAATATTTAGGGTCATTATTGGGATTCTGCAACAGAATATAGGAGAATGCTGCAGCTGCAATAAAAATAGAATTTAGGGGGAATGTACTTTAGTCCATCGCAGTGGAGACTACTTCCCGTGTTGTGCAAAGTGCTGAAACCACTCGAAGTAGTCACCTGTAAAGAAAATGCAGACAATGTTAGCTTGAGTCAAGTGATTCCCCTAATTAGACTTTTTGAAAAGCAGCAAGAGAAATTGAAGGAGGAAATGAAACAGAGCAATTTCGCTATCAACTTCTTGAAATCGGATCATTACATTTTGGCAACTGATCCTAGGTTCAAGAGCTATGTCTTCTCTTTCTTTCAAACTGACCCAGATTTCAAGAGATGCAATGAGCTCCTGGTCAGCAAGCTGACAGCTCAAGTGGTACCTGACACAATGACGTCTCATTTTTCAGTTTCTCTGGAAATTGCTGCTAGGAAAAAACTTTGCTTTCCCAAGACACCCAGTTTATCTGGTCTGAAATAATTTCCCAAAAATAGTGACAGCTCTTCAGTAAAATGAACTACAAATTCCATGAGGAAGGCCATTACCGGCAATTACATCAAAGTACACAGACGTCTGAGATGGTGGGTTCCAGCGTGGATGAATTAGTATTGTTTGAGGATGATGTACACACTGATGAGAGTGAATATGATGACAGTGTAGACTGCAGGTGCTGAGAACTAGCTGAGAAAAGGAAGCTAGCTGATGCTGGCATGCTTGGTAATATTTTGGGTAGAATGGTATGTTGGCAATTTTATGTTTTTTTGCAGTAAACTTTCACCTTAATTAGAGAGGTGTTTTTTTCTTTAAAAATGTGCAAACTTTTTATTTACATTTTTTGTTTCCCTGATTTAAAACCACTATGCACTTGAACATAGGCTTTAGCACATGAGGTAGAGGGATTAGTATCATCATGACTGAGACTGGAGAGTGACAAGAACACTGTGACTGGAGAGTAACAAGGAAACTGCCACCCCTCCTGTTTCTGTATGAGCTATGGCACAGTAAAATGTGACTGGAGACTTTTAATAACACTGTCAGCCCTATTATTTGAATTTCTGTTTCAGCACTAAACACTGCCACCTCTCCTATTTCTGAGTGAGCTATGGCACAGTACAGTTTTAACTGCAGATTTTGAAGAACACTGCCAACTCTATTATATCTATTTCAGCAATGACAATTAGCAATGGAGCTGTCCTGTTGGTGTGTAAGCTATATAACACCAAGACTGCCAGCCCTATTATTTCTATTTCAGCAATGACAATTATTAATGGAGCAATGGAGCTCTCCTGAATGTCACTGGAGACCTTGATGAACACTGCTACCCCTCCTTTTTCTTTTCTAGTTATGACGCTGCCCAATTGCACTAGAGACTGCCTAGAACCGTGCTACCCCTTCTGTGTCCCTCTGTGAAATGGCGCTGGATCGCCGTGGAGGGCGATACTTAAAGAATTAAAAACTCACGAAATCCGACAACGTAACAATGACGTTTTGCCTCATTTTCAATTTCGAGGGCCAGGTAAGTACCGAGCCGAGCCGGCTAAGTGCAGGTATGTTCGGTTCTCAGGGAACTGAGCCTCAGCATCTCTAGTTTCAACCTGTGATATATTTGAAAGTTTCTATCATGTCCCCCTATTCCCTTCCCTGCTCCAAACTATACATATTGGGCCTGAGTCATTAAGCACAGCAAAGCAAAAAAAAAAGGAGTAACTTTGCACCTCTGCAAAACCGTGTTGCATTGGCAGGGAGGTAAATTTAAAATGTAGGGACAGATTTATAGTTGGGGTAGAGCATGTCTTAAATCAACTTTAAATTTCAGTGTAAATATAAAGTTATAAAGTATTTATATGTTACATGACAAGAAACTCAGTATTTTCTTTATAAGCAAAATAAGAAGCTAATTTGCACCTCTTGCATTGTAACATGGTTTTGTCCAGGATCAAATTTTCTCCATTTTTTGCCTTGATCCCCTTAATGACTCTGGCCCATTAAGATCTTTTAGTCTTTCCAGGTAAGTTTTGTGCTCTACACCATGCGCCATTTTAGTTGCCCTTCTTTGTCTCTTATGTATTTATATAATTCTGGACATATGGCTTCCAGAATTGAAAGCAATAATTTAGATAAGGCTATATCAATGACCTATACGGTGGCATTAGTGTTTCTTTCTGCTACTGATTCCTCTCTGTCACAAACTTACCTGCTCACACTCTTCTGCTGCTGATTCCCTCTGCCTCTGTGTAAGCTCAGCATTTCCTGGTTCGGCCGGTCACATGATCGTGGCTGGGAGGCAGCACATTCATCTGCACATTATATAAAGCTCACTCTGTCACTGCAGCACTGTCAGAGAAATAGGTTTCCACACCAGTCTGACCGCCTGTTATGCTGCAGAAGCTGAGCTTTCCTGTGCTTTTTCCTTGGATTGCATCTCTGCCTATAAATCCTTGTTTACCAGTCCTTCCTTGTTTTTGACCACTCTCTCTCTGGTCCTGATTTTCTACTGCACTACTGCCTGTGTATCAATTCCGGCTTGTTATTGGACTTCCCTTCTGCATACTGATTCTGTACCTCGCTACCAGCAGTGTACCAGTCCTCGGCTTGCTGATCTGCTTCTGGATTACCCATCCTCCATCTCCGCTAGTGGCTTTTCAGAGGGCCGCAACCTGCAGGTTCCTGGCTGCAAGTCCAGCCTGCCTTGCGGTGGTTTTTGGTGAAGACCAGGGGATCCGTTAGACTGGGCACCTCCTGAGACAAACGTTACAGTTCGCTCTGAGCACACCGCAATGGACCCAGCAGACAACCCCCATCCCCCCTCCTGCAACACTTGATCGGAGAGTAGCCCGAGTCCAATCTGAAGTCTCTCCAGAGATTCTCCACTCGTCTGGATTAACTTCAGAACACACTGGTGGCATCCAGCAGTCCACCCTGCCAGTTGATACAGTCCTGCATGTGTCTGCGGCTTGTCAGTTACACATTCCTATTCCTCCTAAGTTTGACGGGGATTCCCAGTCCTGCAGAGGATTTCTTAAGCAATGTACTATACAATTTGAACTCCTTCCCCGTGAGAAGTCTAAGGTGGCCTATATTACCTCACTGCTGTCTGGCCAAGCCCTCGCATGGGTATCACCCTTATGGGAGCGGAATAATTCTCTACTCCACAACTGTGCTAATTTTCTGACTACATTCAAGAGGCTTTTTGATGGGCCTGGTAGAGTCTCTAAAGCAGCAGCCGCAATTCTGCGCTTACGCCAGGGCTCACACTCCGATGCCATTCAGTTTTAGAACATTGGCTTCTGATCTGCACTGGATTGATGAGGCTTTGATTACAACATGCTGGCAAGCTGGCCTTCTCCTCTGTTCATATCCTGGTGCAACCCAACTGCCAGTGTCTTTCTTTCTTGAAGTGGATGCATCATCTTACGGGACTGGGGCTGTTCTCTCTCAGCGTGAATCCTCTGGGAAACTTCACCCCTGCGGGTTTTTCTCTCACAAGCTCCTACCAGCCGAGAGAAATTATGGCATAGGTGATAAGGAACTCCTAGTATTCATATTGTCTCTCTCTGAGTGGAGACATCTGTTAGAAGATGTGCTGTTTCCTGTAACAATTTATAGTGATCGCAAGAACCTCTTGTATTTACAGACAGCACATTGTCTGAATCCTGCCAAGCAAGATGGTCTCTGTTTTTCTCCCCGTTCAATCTCATACTCACCTACCATCCGGGTTCGAAAAATGAGAAAGCAGATGCTTTCTCTCGTTCTTCCGATCCCTCTGACACTGGACCCCCCAAACAGAATAAATTTATCTTGAACACTGTGATAACGTTAACAGTAAGGTTTACCCTCTGTGCTCTGGGTGAGATCTTCGATTCTCCTTATATATGTACTAAACTATTACATTGGGCTCATACTTGTCGCTTCTAGGGGCATACTGGGGTTAAGAACACCTGGGAGTTGCTCAATCAAAATTATTGGCGGCCATGTGTTTGTATTAATGTCATACAATTTATTGCCGCATGCTCCATCTGTGCCCAACACAATGTACACCGACAGAAACCATATGAAAAAACAGTCAGTATTTAACTTATGTGCAAAAACTAGTTTGCACCCCTTGCATTGTAACATGGTTTTGTCCAGGAGACTGAAATAAGATCCCTCCTTATTTAAGATCCTTAATGAATCAGGCCCACTGTCTGTATGTGTGGGTGGCACCACCGATACCAGGGGCAAATGCAGGATTTTTAAGGGGGGGGGGGAAATATTAGAGTGAGAGCGCGAACTGCTGAGCATGCGCCCGACAGTAGTACAATACAGCACTGCCGCGGACGCTTCTTTGACAGCGCCGCGGCTGCTGTACAGTGGCGTTCGTTCGTGGAGGGGAGGGGTTTCTGGAGAACCAGAAACCCCCCCTGCGTGCGCCCCTGCACATATGGCTTAATTTTTGGTGGTTATTATATAGTATGGGTAGGCAAGAAAAGTGCAAGTGTCTCTTATTAGCATAAACTTACCCAAATGCGCTCTTGCATATTCAAGGCATTCAAAGTAATAATATTTCACAGCATTAATACAGTTATATACTAGACTGGACAATGGTAAGCAGAGCCAGTACTTATATGTGTTTACTATGGCTATACACATAGCCAGCTTTCACACTTGATTGACAGATTAATGCATCATTAATGCTAAGTTTGATAACAGTTGTGTACCTCTACACTGGTAGAGGAAACCAATAGTTACATGTGTATACTATAGACATTCACATAAGCAGCTCTCATGTCCCAATGGCATAAAACTTCTTTAATTATACTAAGTTTTTGAGCAGGTCTGTATTACACTTAATTATATAAGGGAGATGTACTTTTAGTAAAAAGTAGCTTTCTAACTTCAAAAGTACATCAACATAATATTAATACTTGGATTTAAAGGTGTTCTGGGATAAATTAAATACATTTACAGCTTCCTAGCAGCCATCTCCTTTTGCCGCTATGGCATTGCATATTTTGTCCTAATGTGCTTTCATATTTACATGTCACCATGTTCCTATTGGCTAGTACCTTAAAGTCAGATGTCTGTCAAGCAAACTGACCAGTGACAGAATTGCTTTGTGAGGTTTAACATCTTTATGACATCATAATCCTAGCAAAGCTGTCAGGTGCAGCATGATAAAATCCTGCACAGCAATTTAATTTTGGATCTGTACATAAATGAGAGAATACTTCACATGAAATGCAGGACATTGTCAAAAATCAGCTATATTAGGAGAGTGAGAATTGTGTTTTAGCATAAATTACACACTAAGGGGAAAATGTATCAAGCTGAGAGTTTTCCGGTGGGTTTGAAATGCCAATCAGATTGTAGCTATCATTTATTTAGTACATTCTACAAAATGATAGCTAGAATCTGATTGGTTGCTATAGGCAACATCGCCACTTTTCAAACTTGCCGGAAAACTCTCAGCTTGATACAAATCTGCTGTCATTGTCTATTTTTAATGGATGTCTTTCAGTTTTAAAGACAGACAGACAGACAGACAGATAGATAGATAGATAGATAGACAGACTGATTTCAACTGAAAGCAGTGCCCACATCAGGGGCAAACGCAGGATTTTTAAGGGAGGTTTCCCGCCCCCCCAAAAAAAAATTTTAGAGCGAGCATACCTGTGTCCGATTCCTGTGAATGGTGTACTTTCTCACAATACATACAGTGATCAAAGTGGGGGTGTATGTGATGTTATGCGATACCGCCACGTCTTCAATTGCCTTCATTATAAAGCTATTAAATTCCATTCACTTCAACCACTGTGTGTGTATGTATATATATATATATATATATATATATATATATATATATATATATATGTGTGGAGGTTCTGTACCTGGTGGAAGCTGATGCGAGGAGGGTCCCATATGCCGTTTTCAGAGAGACTCTGAGGGGACTGCCGCTAATGCTTTCTACAAACAGATAAGCCTGTTTTATTTTAACCCGATGTATGGGCATTTCATTGTCTTTTATGGATTAAATTGGATAATACCCTTTAATAAGCTTGTTTTTTATGAATGTATTTTAATTACTTTACTGCCTATATGGAGTTTAGTTGTGCATTTTATGTCTAAAAAAGACACTTAAGTCTTGGGGGAATCATCCATGAGTAATTAATCATTATACTCTATTTCAATGAGCTGCTTGTGTTACACATGCACCACATTCCATTTACCAATGTGCATGAAGGTTATCTGTTAACCCCTTGTTGAAGAGGTGGAGTTCACTTTTAGAAGGTGCCGGAATTCCGGTGGAAATAATCCTTGGAGAATTAATCATCTTTGTAATTAATTTCAGAGTGTTCAGACGTGACTCTTGCTCTTGATGGTATCACACTATGTTTGGCGCTTCTCTTTTTGTGTTTTTTTTATATATATATATATATATATTATGTATATATATGTACACCTTAAACCGGTACCTGAAACCGAGACTAATAGCCGATTCACTCGAAGAGAGGCGGGCTAACCATGCCCAATATCGTAAATGTGCGCCCAAACAACCACTGGCCATCCACTGACTGCGTTTTCCGGCCACGCCCAGATCCCTACGAGTCGCTGCCCGCCATCATACTTAAACCTGCCGAAGCTAAAACCCTGTAAATATCTTGAACAAAAATAACTATGTCTTCTTCACTCAAATGTACTCCATCTCCCCTATATAACAATGTGTTCTGAAACCGAATCAGCGGGTGCTCAATCCGCAAACCACCTATAGAGCATATGAAACGTGCTACAACAGAATTAACTTTCCTCCTCACTTCATCCGCTACGCGCCCATTGGGAATTGAATGCCAAATCCTTCTTGGCACAATATCTGACCATCAAATGATAAGGGAAAGCCAAGAGGAATGTACCCAAGCCAAATCCTCCTGAATACGTAATATCAAATCAAACGACTTGCTGCCACCTATGTCATTTCCTCCTAAATGTATCACCAGTACTTGGGAAACCCCTTGACTATACACATTACACATCAGGAGCTTTCGAAACGCAGGCCATCTGGAACCTCTACGACCTATCCACTGCACTACCACTGACCCCGTAAAAAGCGAAATATCTCTAGCTGCCCTGTGCAAACCAGGCCAATGAATGTATGAATGCCCCAGCACCCAAATCCGCACCGGGGTCCGATGGTCTGTAGGGTAGGAGAAAACCACATGTTAGTGCCAAGCAAGGTATCTATGTATACCAGCAAGAAGAAACGGGAACTCCAAGGAGCACCCTGATATTGGAAATTTTTGAAAAAGAACAACAAATCAAGAGACCAGGAACAGAACATCAAAACATCCAACACCACCGAACACAAAACACACAAGATTGCACACTCACATACAAAGAAGAAAAAGATTTTGAGCGGAAGCACAGACAAAGGTAAAACCATAAAACTCAGTGGTAAAAAAAATGGGCAAATCCCTTCGCGCTCGACCTCCGAAGGCCCAAGCAGTCTAAAACCTGTGCCACTGCAGCAAAGAATAGAAAGATAAGAGGATTAGGTAAGAAGAGCAGGACGAACATAACGCTTGTATACCTTGGTTTTCCACCTACCAATCCCCTTTATGGCCTGTTCAGAAGCACCGGCCACTGCTGCAGACGTGGCGGCACCGATTCTGAAGGAATGAGTACCGAACGGGGACCCGTCCAAGCCCAGCTTTGCCAGTGTACGCTTAAACACTACCGTAAACTGGTATCTGTTGAGGGGGGTACCATCACCATGTACCAGCCACAGGATAGCAGACACTGGACGAATAACAGCAAAATCACCAATAATTACAATAGGGCAAACCGAGAAACTCATCTTTGGAGTCAATGTAACCCAGTGTCCCCTACCCAACTGGTCAGACTTGGATCTCCTGACTTTGCAACAAACCGAGGAGAAAGGGGAAATAATTACATGCTTCGCCAACATCCCTGACAAGGGCAAAGACTTAGAAGCGGCTACCACTTCGCTCACTCTTAAAGCACCAAAATAGAGCATTACAAAAGCAGCGCAAAATAACGCAACCTCATAGGCATCACGTGCTACTTCCATGACCCTCACCAGCAGATCTGCCAAAAGCGCCTCACTAATGGGCCGCCTTCTATCTGGTAACTCTGGGCGCTCCCTCGCCCACCCCTTTAATGCTCTGGATATCACAAAACTCTTGGTGTAATCTATCTCTCCCTTTAGCCTAGCGAAAAAGATATCCCCGCCAGGGACCCTGCCATAGCCGCCTTGGACTTACTGGCTTTGAAACCTGCCCAGACAAATGCTAGCATCAGCTTATGCCCCGCGACCTCAGCCTCCTGCCCCCGGCTCCGAAAAACACACCAGTCATGCCAAGCCGAACGGTACTTTTCCCTTGTGGCAGGGGCCAATGATGACTCCGCAAGGCCCTCTATCCCAGCTTGACAATCTGCCAGATATAAGCGGGACAAGGTGACCCCGACAGGGATGCTTGAGGTGCCAAAGTTCGAATCTTCTCCCACTGCCCCCTAGATAACGCATCCACCAGCGCATTATTCGCCCCGGGAACATGCTGCGCCCTGAACCCGATGTCATCAACAAAACACCTCCAAACTAACCTCCGTAACAACGTGATAACCGGCTAAGATGTAGCCTGCCGATGAATGGCCTGTACGACACCCAAGTTGTCGCACCAGAAAACTATTTGTTTTCCTACGAATTTTGGGGCCCACAACTCCAATGCGACGATGATCGGGAAGATTTCTAAAAGCAACATGTTAGCAGTCCAGCCGGCCTGCACCCATTCCTCGGGCCAAGGTGCCACACAACAATCTCCCGCGAAGTAGGCCCCAAAACCCACGCCCCCTGCCGCATCAGTGTAAAGCTCAAGCTCCTGACTAGACACTGGGGCGGAAGGCCACGCTCGAACCCCATTGAAATCCCGCAAAAACAGATCCCATACTGCCAAATCCGCCCTCTCCAACTTCCTACAGAACACCCGACCCATCGGTATCACCCGACATGCGAAATTAAAAAGTCCCAGTACAGACTGGGTCCTTTTCAAAGACATCATTGATGACCCCAGGGCATCCCCTATGAGCTCACGCAGCTTCCCCACCTTGTCCATTGGAAGTCGACAAAGGCCCAAGACTGTATCAATCTCGATGCCTAAGTACGACAACTGTGTCGTAGGACCCTCCGTTTTATCATGCGCGACTGGAATACCAAGTGAATGAAAAAGAGCCCCCACTGAACACAGGATTTCCCCGCAAGTAGGTCCCTGACTTGTGCCCACCATCAGGAAATCGTCCAGATGATGGGCAACACCATGGTGACCGGTGCCGGCACAGACGCACCAATGCAGAAACGTGCTAAAACACTCGAAAAAAAGCACAGGAAACCGCGCACCCCATGGGAAGGCATCTATCCACGTAGTATCCATCCTTAAGACGGAAACCCATGAACGGGAACGAGTTAGGGTGCAAAGGAAGAAGCCGAAACGCCGACTCAATGTTCGCCATCAAAGCCCTGGACCCAAAAGACCTCACTATCTCTAAAGCCTCCTCAAACGACTGGTACACTACCCTGCAAAATCTCTCCGGGATGGCATCATTCACAGATGCCCCGCTGTGAAAAGAGAGGTGCTGGATCAGGCTTCCCCGCAGCCTTTTGAGGAACCACCCCTACCGGTGATACCACCGAAGTTCCGATAAGGGGGGTTCGTTAAAGGCCCGCCCATCCGCCCGAGCGCCACTTCCTTACGCACCTTCTCCACAAAAATTTCAGGGAACACACTAGCAGTCTTCAGGTTGACCACAGCTGCCGTCCCCACAGACCCCTCAATAGGCAACCTAAAGCCGTGCATGAAACCATCCCGCAAAAACTCTGCTACCCCCTATTGGGTAGCGGTCCAGCCATCGACTGAGGCTGATCACATTAACTGGGGACGCGGCTTTCCAGAGCTCCGGAAGCCGGACGACTGACGTCAACCCCTCCCCCCCCCTAACCGGCTTATCACAAGCCCTGGCGGAGTGGCCTCCACCGCACAACATGCAAGCATGTGAGAACCTACACGCCGCTCCACGCAGGCAGACTGACCTGTTAAAGGGGAAGCAGCGGCCCCTACCACCAAAGGGAGCGCCAATCCTGCCACGTCTCAGCGGCCGCCGCCACCCCGTCCCTTGGGCTGACTCCCCCCAACTCTCCTGGAACACTTTTAGCCATGTCTCAACATCTCTATATCCCAACATGAGGCTCGCATGGCCATCGTATTTTTCACGAAAAACCTCATCATAGGCCAACCACACCCCAGGGCGCAATGAAGTATACATTTCATGGATCATGTGAAGATATTTCAATATGTCCATCCACTCTGGAGGGCGTGTCTCTAAGTAACAAGCCGTGAAAAGGTAAGCCCCCGTAAGCCAATTCTTATAGGACTTGTAAGTCGCCTCACCCCCGCCACCCTTAGCAAGGGCCTGAGCTACCAACTTCGTTCCCTTCTCTGTCACCGCAAACATGTCAATGAATCTGCCCTTGTAAATCCTGTCCCTGACCGACATTCTCACCCCTTGCTATATCCCTGAACTAGCGC
The DNA here is from genome assembly GCF_038048845.1 of Mixophyes fleayi. NCBI lineage: Eukaryota > Metazoa > Chordata > Amphibia > Anura > Limnodynastidae > Mixophyes > Mixophyes fleayi. Next base: position 123,826,799 of record NC_134407.1, on the reverse strand, counting down.
AACGAAGCATTTCACCCCCTGTCACACGGGAACCCTGACTGTCTACACCTTGACTGGCCCTCTTCTCGTGGGACAAAACGCTTGCGCAATTTTCTAAGCAGTTTCTTAGATCCCTGCCCAGACATATCTGATCCAGTACTGGAACTATAGCAATCAGACCAAACAGATTGAACATCAGGTAAATCAAACAGATCCTGCTCACCTCCAAAAACCGAGCCGGCCTCAGAAACCTGCGCCTGACCTTCCACATCCGACCACGCCTGGTAACGTTCCTCCTGCACCATAGATCCGACCACCCTCATACACACCGGCTCATACCATCCTCATACCCACCGGCTTCTGCTGAGAAAGAAATGTTACTGCCGGAAGCTTGAGATAGAGAACCACGGGACGCTGACCTAGGCCCCGCACTCTCCAGATTCAAAAACCCCTGCCTCTCTTTGATCCCCTGGGCCCCCCATGTCCCCCTGATCTCATACTACCACCCTCGGACCTGCTATACCCATGGGACCTACGCCGCTCATCCGATCCGCGCCCCCCCCGGCTCAGAGCCACCCCGGGACCCCTGCTCCCCTGACCTAGCTGCTGCTAGTGGCCCGGAATAACTCTGCACCTGCCCCTCCTGCTGAGGAATGCCTACCTGCACCACCGCCGCACCACCCAGGGCACCCCTTTGACCCGAGCCCTCCCGTGAATACCTGCCTACCGACAGAGCCCCACTACTTCCCCCTGCTGCCTCCTATGTCTGCGCATAAGATTCCCAGAGCTGGCAGGGGGGCCTCACTCACAGCCCCTTGCACCCCCCCCTCCTGCAGCTCTGCCACTCCCTCGGCAGATACCCTCATGAGCCCCAGTCACACCCAAGCCTGCACTGGGAGGGAGGTCTGGCACAGGGTCCCTAGAAACTAACAATGGGGAACTCCTGTATCCTCTTGCAAGAAGTCCGCCAGACTCAAAATGGCAGCGGGGAACAGTGCCTCGATGCGCGGCGGGGGGAGTCACCCCCCCTACCGCCCACTGCCTGCCACTCATCCCTACGGGACCTATGTTGCCTGCCGGGGAAACCACAGGACCCACACCCGTGTGCGCCGAACGCGACCGGAAGTGACGGCTGATCCAGCGCCATGACCACGGCATAGCCCTCCGCTACAGGCCGCAGCGGAGGACCCCACCGACTACCACTGTTCTTACTAAGGGGTGAGGGGGACTGTCCGCTTCCCCTCCTGCTAGCTGGTGTAGCACCCAAACCCGACATCCCACCGAAGCACAAAATAAAACGAGGGGAGGAAAAACGCTAGATGAATCTGAGGGAAATGAAGGGACAACGGTAGAAAAGGAACAAATTAAAGAATAAGGAACACAGAAAGCGGGAAACAAAAAGAAAACAAAAAAGGGGAGGTGAGGGGGGGATTAGGATTGGGGGAACAGAAAAGGCAAGAGGGAAACTATAACAATGAGGAGGTGGGAAAACCAAAGAGAACAGCTATAGAAAGAGGGATATACAGACAATGTGAAACAGATAAATAGAATGAAAAGGCACTGAAACGGAATTACAGGCAGAGGGAGGAGATACTTATCACATCCACGTCTGTCAGCTCCAACGTCCAGATCTGCAAGGCTGAATAATACTCCACCCATCAAATTTATAACCTCTGGAACCCCTCCCCTATGACATCGGATGGGCGTACCACCAATAGTTAACCCTTACCTCCAGAGAATAACTCAGTTAAGAATACAGCACAGCTTTTATTAGCCTTCGCTCCTATGCAGATCTCAGTTCTTATTCTGTGTGTAAGCAGGAGCATTGAGAGGGCGCCCGGGCCTGACTGTGTAGTGGGAGGTGTCACAAGCACCCTTCTGCAGCTATGGAAAGGGCCTCATGGAGTTGCGGTACTGGGGCCTGAAATACCTCTTGCCAGCCCTGTGTATAAGCAGTTAATTTATGCTGGTTTTTTCTTTTTAACAACATTGATTGGTTATTGGTTTTCAAGTGTCAGTATGTCAGTTTTGTTATGGGTGACACTAATTTCTAGTATTTGTGACAGTCTATGTCTATATACTATATTCTGTATACCCTGTCCATATAGTCCCTAGCAAATTTCTTAAATCATTTGTATGGCAACTGTGCTCAAGTTTTTATATAAAGTGATCACGTTATGATGAGTAGTTGTATTGTTCCATGTCTGCACAGTAAGTCTCACTCATCAAAGAATATACAGACGGGCAGTTCGTTTCATTTGACCCACATGCACCTATTTTTCCACCTAGTGCATTTTAAGATCTGGCTTGTGAAAGTCTTCCATGCAAATGTTGTGTTTTGCTATTTGCAGAATCCTGGACCACAGGGAAATGCATCTAGTGGAGCAATTAAAAATGTTGCTTTAAAGTTCTGGACCACTTATTTATTTAATTTCATGTTTCTTTCCTCTGAAAATTTTGCTCATTTATGTCTTTATTAATGTCATAAAAAAGTCAAAATGGGATATCAAAACGTTCTATTTTATCTGTCACATTTCAACAACTGAAAGTATTTATTGGCATTTCTGTGCACACAGTGTTTACATCAAATGCGCCTGGAAGATGTAAAAAGAATTCCATTGAAAAACATTTTATCTGTCACCATCAAGAGCGTGTAACAAATCATTTTGTAATGGGTAAAAAGGCTTTGCGGTCACCCACCAACCCTGAGATTATTAATTTTGAATGAAGGTGCAGAACAAGGCACATGAAGATGCCATGTTACCATGTTAAAATGCAAGGGGGGAAAATTTGTTATTTTGCATGTAAGGAAAATACTGGCCGCTTTTACATGTACCACACAAATACTTGATAGCTTTATTTTTACACTGAAATTTACAGTTGATCTAGGACATGCTCTACCCCAACTATAAATCTGTCCCCACATTTTAAATTTACCTCCCCCTCTAATGCAACATGGTTTTGCCAAGGTGAAAAGTTACTCCTTTTTTTGGCTTTGCTCTCCTGAATGACTCGGGCCCTATATGTTTATTTTTATATAATATGTACAGAGCATAAGATAGCATTCAAAGAGAATACAATAACAGTTTTCATTAGAGATTTTGCTGGGTCGGAATCACCCCAAGAAATCCTGCCTTTACACCTGCACTACCCTTCCCACCCCTGACACATACACCCTTACACACACACAGTCACTCACTTTGCTTTTATGTGCCTAAAATTAGCAAATCAAAGTTCTAAAAGCTCAGTTGACTGGTATTAATTGTTACTGAGTGTTTTGGAAAATAAATACTAACTGAAAGACTTTGCTTTGTACCTTGATTAAATAAACAATTTTATAATCATATGTATTACTTTTTTCTCCAACAGGTTGTACGACCCTCAAATCACGCAACCATTCAAAGCATAGTCAAAGCTGTAGGGATAATTCCTGGTGTACCAGAGCCATGCTGTACACCTGACAAAATGAGCTCACTCAGTGTCCTTTTCTTGGATGAAAGTCGAAATGTGGTACTAAAAGTGTACCCCAACATGTCAGTGGAGAGCTGCACCTGCAGATAATGGTTGGAGGATGTCGCACAGAATTCTTCAGCTCTAGTAGGTCATGGACTGATGAGGCCTTCAACCCTTCTCTTTGTTCTTTCCTAAACATTTCCACAGTGCTAAGAATCCTTGTTTGTTTATATTCCAAACTGTCCTGAACAAGCATTGCAAGGAGACATGACATTACAAAGAGCAGTAAATTAAGAGAAAAATATTAGACAGGACACAGGTGCTACTGGTTCAAGTTGTTCTTGGTCAGTGAGATGAGGTATGAAGACACAGATTCAGCTCACACAATAAATAAATCTGGAGAATATTTTGCTTACTTTTTAAGGGAGTGAATGTGTCTTTACAATTTTTATGTTTAAATGCAAAAGGTGTTTAATATTGTTTTGTACTTGTGTAATATATATATATTGTTAATGTAGAGAACTATGGATTTATATACAAATATGGTTCAAAAGCATAGTGTTTCCATTATTTACAGTGCCATTTGTGTAGAGTTTTTCACTATTATCAAAATAATGTTTTTTTCATTTTTTTTATGAAAAATTAAATATAATTTAACTTTACAATGTATTTAATTAGAACAAATGCATAGCGTTGATTATATTGAAAGCTGTTATTTTCAGAATTCTCCTTTTTCAATAATTTGGATTCTACATTTTTACAGCTTGCAGGGGTCACTGGTGCTACTTTTGCCCATGAAGAGGTTTGTGATGCTAATGTTTCTTCAAATGCTATCTCCACCCAAAATTATCAGCTTACTATTCAGTATGTATGGGGGGAGAGCAACTATATTAAAAAAACGAAACCTCCCATGTTCATGGCTCCACTTTGCTGTGTTGAGCCTGTTGTGCAGATAGATGTCATGGGTACTATTCAGGCACTCCAACATTCCACAAACTGCTATAGCCTAATAGAATGCAGGAAAATACAACAGGGGGATTAGTTAGTAAGTAAATATATTCTCTGACATATCTGCCCATTACAGGCTAAATAGTAAAATATGTATTTTGTGTGTAGATACCGTCTACAACACTGGATGATGAATATTATATTTGTAATAACAATCATTTGTAAAAACATTTGTAATAATCACAGCAGCTTGTTTCTGGAACTCACAGGAAAATAAAGAATAATATACTTAGACAGGGGCAGAACACGGCATTGCTGAGCCATTTACAAAATCTGGTGGAGAGCTTGGAGATGCCTGAGGGCCTTTTCTGAGCATGCACAGTGAAGCTTCGGACTAGCACATGCTCAGAAGAAGCTATGCTATGCACTTCTGAGTGGGGCCTCAGGAGGGTGGTCCGGCATCAGAAGAAGCTATGCTATGCACTTCTGAGCGGGGCCTCAGGAGGGTGGTCCGGCATCAGAAGAGGCTTTGCTATGCACTTCTGAGCGGGGCCTCAGGAGGGTGGTCCGGCATCAGAAGAGGCTTTGCTATGCACTTCTGAGCGGGGCCTCAGGAGGGTGGTCCGGCATCAGAAGAGGCTATGCTATGCACTTCTGAGTGGGGCCTCAGAAGGGTGGTTCGGCATCGCCATGACACCCCTCACCTTCGTGCCCCTTAGTGTATGCACTCCCAGCGGTGGCTGTAGTTCTGCCACTGTACTTAAATTTAAAGCGGCGCTGCCTTGTAAAGGGAAGTTTCCCTTTGCAAGGTCTGAAAAAGAAGTCATCAAATCAACCTAAATATCCCATCAAATCACTTCCTGTCACTTATATATAGGGGCCTAACATTTAATACACATTACAGCAAAGCATTATGGATTTTAGAGAAGCATAGGAATATGCCTTTGTACCCTCTACTAATATAATTGTAGCCTATAATGTTATCCTACTAGTAGAGCAACATTTTTATGCAACCTATCCACTAAGTTAATGCATGATAACTAATATTTCTAATCAGTGAGTGATAAGACACTACGGGCTAGATTTACTAAGCTGCGGGTTTGAAATAGTGGGGATGTTGCCTATAGCAACCAATCAGATTCTAGCTGTCATTTTGTAGAAAGTACTAAATAAATGAAAGCTAGAATCTTATTGGTTGCTATAGGCAACATCCCCACTTTTTCAAACCCGCAGCTTAGTAAATCTAGCCCTACGTCTCATTACATAATGACTTTGAATGCTGCAGTCTGCCACTTTGAAGATAAAAGAGAAAAACATTTGATCAGAAGGGCTTTCCCAAAAGAAATTCATTCCTGAATGTAAACAGTAGTAACCACTGAGCAATTGCTTTTGTATAGTCAAACTAATAAAAACTAAAATATGATTGGTTCCTACAGGTTAAAGTACATTTTTTGCTACTTGCAGAATATTATTATATGACCCCCTAAAATTATTATGTTTGTAGGCCTAATCTCATTTGTTCATTTGGATAATTTGTACTGTGCTCCATTGCTTTGAGAATGTAATTTATGTTTTGAAAGCTCAACTAATATGTTTATGGAATATTTTTATATTAGATAACTATAAAATATCTATCATGTCTGTGTTGTTTATTTTGAAGGTAAAACGATTTTTGCACATCAATTGAATGCTATTTACTCCTTATTTTTCTATTTTTAATTTTATTTTAGTGCCTTTTAATATCTATATAGGATTGGCAAAGGTATAACCTTTCTCTGGTCTTCAGGCTTCTGGGTGACTCAAGAAAGAATCGATTGGTTTCATTTTTGGTTCTGGAAACATCAGCATGGCTTTGAGTGCCTTAAGTGAACATAAAGTGCCTTAAGTGAGCATAAAGCATTTATTGAATACTCCAGTAGGTACAGTACCATTCATGCTGTAGTAAACCACAGTGGGCACCTCTTTGCCATAATAAACCTAAGTGTGTACTTTGTTTTCTTAAAAAAAAACAAGTTTGGGATCTGCCTGGTAAGGTGAACACAGAACCCCAACATGGTATTTTCTGCTGCTCTCCATATGCTCTTCAGGATTGTTCTGTTGTATTCAGACTGGTTCTGTGCTAGTCAGATTATTTTATGTGTATGTGCTTTGAGGCTTCTTTTACTTATTTTACCTGTTAAAGGGAGTTTCCACCCAAAATTATTTTTGAAAGACTAATTACACAGGTCTGCAAAATGTAAGGTATTGAAATCTTTTTTAATAATACTTTTATATTCTTAATTATCCTGTGTACATCAAGAAATAGTATATAAAAAAATTACCACATCACATTTACCTATAAGGGGGTTACATACATTTTTAAGAAAAAACAAGAAGTTTAATTGTTCTTGACATATTTATTGAGAAATAAGAAGAAGTGTAGATGATATCACTTTGCTTTTGTCTTAATTACATAATAAAATAACAATAAATCAAACAATAATAGAAACAAAACCATAATTATTGAAAAAATCGTTAATATCTTGTTTTTTTTCTCTTCAAACTTCGTTTTTTTCTGTGTCGTCTCTGTGTATCATCCAACAGTAGCCAGCCATAATGCTGATGTCCCAACGACCCTGGTATCTTGTTTCTACATCTTTTTTTTTTATCATCAATCATTTTTATTGAATAAAACTTTACAGATTATTGGGGTAGAGAAAAAAGAAAAAGGTAAAGGGTACAAAACAAAAGGTACTTGGGGAAGGTACCCCCTCGCAGAGGGGGGGGGGGGAGATTTTCTCAATGAGTCTTACCATATAAGACTAACTGATACATGTAACAACAAACAGGATATAGTAGACTATAGCTATATATTGGTTACCACATTGAGTATAGCTAAACCAGTTACAGTGAGAATTACTAGCATAGAGGTTATATTAGATCTTTTGGAGGGCTTCAGGTAGAGGTGATGATGAGAGGTCCGGGGAAGAGGAGGTCGAGCCCCCAGTTACTACGGCACCCTCAGTTATATATTCGTTCCACTTAAACCATTTCATTATGGGAGCTGAGGCTGATGTGCAATATGGCATATCAATCGTCTCCATCTCGAAGCTGTGCTGGACTTTGGAAATAATTCGAGATAGAGCAGGAGGATCAGGAGCTTTCCAATTTTGAGCTATAGCCTCTCTGGTTGCTATCAGAATGTGGCCCAAGTGGTAACGATCTTGCTTGGGAACTGATGTAGAATAGAAATGGAGCAGAGCCACCGCTGGGTTTGGGTCTATGGACAGCCTCAGTACCACCAAAATAAAATCAAACACTTCCTGCCAGAGAGGTTGGATGGCTGGGCACGCACAGAAGACATGGAACATGTCAGCAATATGGGTGCACTGACGCCAGCAAAATTTGAATTGAAAATGCCAAATAATATGAAGCCTGGTGGTTGTGAGGTAGAGTCTGTTGATTAGTTTAACGTGCATCTCAATATGATTTACACACCTAGACATACAATGGGAAGTGGTATATATGGTGTCCCATTGCTGCGTGGAGAGAGAGAGAGAGATTAAGATCTGACTTTCAGCATGTCTGACAGGATGCTTTAGGGACAGTGAGTAGGGATTGGAGGTAGTGATACCAGAATGTTATGCTACCTCTAGTGGAACCTTTTGTCAATCTGTCTAGCAACTAGATCGGGGGTGAGGACTGAGAATGGGGGGGGGGGATTGGAGACTGCTCTTACCCAGTGACGGATTTGGGCATATTTGAATATATCTTTAGAGGGTATATCAAAGTGTTCCTGGAGTAGGGAGAAGGGTAGAAAAAGATCTTGGATGTATAGAGCAAACAATCTTTTAGAATGCCAGGGGGCAATATTAAGGTCTGGGATAAGTTTAGATAAAGCTTGAAGGGACATATTACGAGTAGTAAGTGAAAAATCCTTATGGCGGGCCATGAAAGGTGCCATGTTAGCAAAGCATCCGAGATGGAGAGGAGTTGGTAAGTAGGTACAGGGCGGGCACTCTTATGGGTCCACAATAGGTCTGAAGGGGGAAAAGCCAGAGAAGAAGCCCGTTCCAGGTCCAACCATGGCTTAATCTTAGGGGGGAGAAACCAATCACTAAGGTGTGATAATTGACATGCTTCCTGATAGAGAGCCAAATTGGGAAGTTTTAAACCTCCCTGACTTCTTGGAAGAGTCATACGATGGTAAGCCATTAGTGAGTGTTTCTGCTTCCAGACATATGCTATCATTAGTTTGTATAGTTGATCTAGATATTGTTTAGCAACAACATTGGTTATTGTACGAAAAAGATACATTCATTTTGAAAAAAGCATCATTTTTTTTTTAACTATTTATTTTGAAAAATAGCAATGATGTACAGATAAGAATCAACAATTAGTACATTTGCAGGAATAGAAACAAAAACAGAACAATACAGATCATGGGCGTATGTCAATGGAGCTGAAAATATTTGAGTAGCAAATATCAAAGACAACAACAGGTCGTCATTAAATAGACAGGTAAGTATACAATTGTTATCCAGAATACTCAAGAAACTATAACATTTTATAACAATGTAGTAAGGGGGGGGGGAAGGCGGGAGCACTGGTCGTCACCGAAAAAAAGAAAGAAAAAGAGAACACACTTCCCTTTATCCTCACATCTCCTTACCCTTTTCTTTCCCTTTCCCTTTTAAAAAAGAGAAACAAATAAATAAAAAAGGGGCAATAAAAGTTTCGCAGGAGAATACTACCTAGATACTCTGGGAAGGGAGACAGCATCAAGAGTCAGGCCACCTATGAACATAGGGAGTTCTTCTTAGGAGGAAGGAGTTGGTACAAGAGGTATGGGGTTATAAGTAAAGCTAAGGAGCCCAAATCTGGTGAAATTTATCATCCTTATCATGCAGGTGGTATGTAATCTGTTCCATCTGGGCAATAAACCAAATATAGGATCACAAGGCCGCCATAGTGGGGGGTTCAACTTGTTTCCAAGACTTAGCTACTAGACATCGCACAGCTGCAAGGACATGGGAAGCCAATTTCGCAGACTCTATCATGATGAATCAGAGGATAACAGGAGAAAAGACCATGGGTCTTTCCGGACAGGGCATGGCAGGAGGGAGGAGAGGAGGGTCCTCACTCGATCCCAAAAGGAGGATATTTTACGGCAGGACCACCAAATATGTAAGAAAGATTCCGTCTGGCCACAACCCCGCCAACATAATGGAGAACTAGGGGGAACATTTTAGTGAGTTTGTCAGGTGTGTAGTACCACCTATAGTATACTTTATATGCTTTCTCCTTCACCAAGGTGGAAAAGACAGGGTTACCTCAAAGAGGTAGAACTGGAAGAGAGGACACCGGGATATTAAGAAGGGGCCAGCAGGTCCCATATCGCAGCTGAGAATAGTAAGGTAGGACATTGGGAGGTGAGGGGAGATCCAGCTTGTTTTGAGAGACCCCATATACAGGCCAGCATTGGAAATTTAAGATAGGCGGATTCAATGTCAACCCACGACAGTGCCGCGGGGAAGGGGGGCAAAGGAGGCTACAAATGAGCCGCCCAATAGTAAATTTTCAAATCTGGGAAACCCCTACCACCACATCTGGTGGGTCTCTTTAAAAGAGCCAGCTTAATCCTGGGAGACCGGCCGTTCCAGATAAATTTAGAAAGACATTTTTGAATAGATGACAGATCCGAAAGGGGGACTCGAACAGGAAGGGTCTGAAAATAATAGAGAAGCTTAGGAAGGAGGTTCATCTTGACAGAGATGATACTGCCCAGCCACGAGATGATCAATGAGCGCCAGGAGAACAGTTCAGACTTGATTTAAGCAAAGAGGCCCGGGTAGTTCTCCCGATAGAGGGAGTCATAGGAGTCGGTAATAAAAATACCTAAGTATTTAATTTTCTTTCTTTGCCACCGAAAAGTTAAAGCGGGAGGTGAGTACCAGTCCTTCTGGGGAGGGAATATTAATATTGATCTTGTAACCTGAAAGGTGCCCATATTGGTGTAAAATGTTAAAGAGTCCAGGAAGCGACTTTCCTGGCTGCAGGAGAGTCAGAAGTACATCATCCGCAAAGAGAGAGAGCTTACTCTCCAGATTCCCCGTTCACACACCCTGTATGTCCGGGCAGGCACGGATAGAGGCAGCAAGAGGCTCTACGATGAGGGCAAAGATGAGAGGTGACAGAGGGCACCCCTGGCGGGTACCGTTGGATATGGTGATAAGGTCAGAGGGAGAACAGTTGATAATGACTCTTGCGGAGGGTCAAGAGTATAAGGCTTGAATACCCATAAGGAGGTTACCCGAAATCCCAAACGCCGACAAGGCTCGGGACATAATCTCAAGAAAATCCTATCAAAAGCCTTATCGGCGTCAAGGGAGAGAATAATGGCCGGGGCCTTCCTGGTATTAATGATATGAATCAGATCAACGACTCTCCTGGTATTGTCTCTGGCCTGAAGTCCCAGTATAAAGCCAACCTGATCGTAATGTATAAGGGAAGGAAGGACCGAATTTAATCTATTAGCCAATATTTTAGCATATAATTTGACATCTGTATTAAGCAGGGAGATAGGGCGATAACTAGTGCAGTCATGAACATCTTTACCCTCTTTATGAATGACGGAGATCCGAGCCTCCAAACAATCCCTAGACCAAGAACCCCCAGTCAGGATTGAGTTGAATAGGGTGTGCAAACGGGGGACCAGAAGCCCAGCAAACCTCTTATAATACACAGCAGTAAAGCCATCCGGCCTCGGATCCTTTCCTGATTTCTGAGACTTTATCGTCTGTTCAATTTCATCTCTATTAATCTCATCCCCCAGAAGAGTACTAGCCTGTGGATAGAGTTTCGGAAGCTTAGCAGAAGAAAGAAAAGATTCAATCAACTGCGAGTGTTGTTGGGAGACTAAAGGATCAGACGGTTGGGGAAGGTTATAAAGTTTAGTGTAGTAAGATTGGAAGGCAGCACATATCCGCTGAGGATCATAGTGTAAAACTCCATCGGAGTCTCTGATAGCCAGGAGATTCCGGGCCGCTATCTTAGCTCTAAGTTTGGTGGCCAGCAATCTATCGGCCTTGTCGCCCTTTTCATAAAAGTGCTGATTGAGCAACGTCAGTTTATTAGCAACCTGGTGGGATAATAAGAGATTTAGTCCGTCAGTTGGATAGCTTTAGCCAAACAAAATCTCTTAGTCCGAGACGCCAAAGCAATAAGATGACCCCGTATTACCACCTTATGAGCATTCCAAAGAGTCAAAGGAGAGATATCAGGGGTGTCTTTCGTCTCTAAATATTCAGAGAAGAGAGAATGAAGGTGAGTAGTAGTTTTTTTTATCATGTAGGAGTGATTCATTAATTCTCCAGGTTGCTCTAGGAGGGCGGTGAGAAAGGGAGGTAAGTACAGCGGAAACGGGCATGGTCCGACCAGGTAACAGGAAAGATCTGGGAGGAGCTAAGTTTAAGAGTGAGGTCGTGGCTGAGCAGGATCATGTCAATCCTGGAGTAGGTATTATGGGGAGAAGAGAAGAAGATATAGTCCCTGGCCAAGGGGTCTAATACTCTCCATGAGTCATATAAGTTATGGAGTTTCAGAAAAGCCTGAAAGGCAGCAGTGTTGTGGACATCTCTCCTCTGGGGAGAGGAGAAGGGGCCTGAGGAACGATCTATAGTAGGGGCTAGAAGAGCATTGAAATCACCAGCAACAATAAGTTCACCTTGATGAACCCGCGCTAACAAAGAACCCAGTTTTTTGAAGAATTTATGCTGGCCAATGTTGGGTGCATAGAGGTTCACTAGAGTGCAGGGGAGATTATTCAGAGTGCCTAAGAGGATCAGGAATCTACCTTCTTTATCTTTATGACAGTCACGAAGTTCGAAAATTAAATGGCGCGCAAACAAGATTGCTTCACCCCGCTTTTTCTGCCTATGGTCACATGCATGGAACGTCAAGGGAAATTTTCTGGAACGAAGCTCAGGGTGGAGATGGTTGACAAAATGAGTTTATTGTAGGAATATCAAGTCTCCTTTAAGAGACTTAAGAGATGAATGAAGTTTAGCCCGTTTCTGAGGGGAGTTGAGGCCCTTGACATTATAGGAGATAAGGTTAAGGGTCATAGGTAAGTCAATGAGGAGAGCGCTAGAGACCAGTAGGGGTAAGAGGTATCAGGGGAAAGGAGAAAAAAAGAAGAATGGACAGGGAATGACGTGGTAGGTGACGACCAGTGAGGAGAAGGAGGGGAGAACCAAAGGTTAAGGGTACAAGGGGACCGACATAGTGGACCAAAGTCCACTTGTCGCAAATGCTGGTAAAGGATAGGGCATGATGGACAAGCCATCGGGGGACCAGCGTAGAGCCCTAGGCTCTAAGGGGGATGGTAGACTAGGAGCAATCAAAAAAAAAAACAACAGAGGGCGGGGGGGGGACCCAAGAGGGGAGCCCGAGAGACCAGTTTAGTGTGTATGACCTATAGAGAGGGAGGGGAGAGGGGAAGGTATAAGGAGGTTACTGACTCCTAAGGTAGAGGAGGAAAAGGGGAAGTACATGGAAAGAAAAGACCAAGGAAATAATCACAGCAATAAACATATTATATGAAGTAGAAATTAACTCAATAACACTAGACATATTGTAATAGGCACATGAGAAGCCACCGGGTGTGGCCCAATAAAAGAGTTGTAGAAAGAGAATCAAATAAACGACACAGCAACCGTAAATACATCATAGAGACAATTAAAACAGAACATCACAGCTAGCTATCGGTGGCAAAAGCAGGAACTGTAGTCTGTGCATCGTCAGTGCCGTGTCACACCTAGAAGAAGATATAAAAAGCAACAGCCCGCCTTCTCTGGAGGCAGGCAGCAACAAGGCAACAGACAGTAGAAGGTATTACAGTGTCCGGCGCTAACATTGTAGTCTCAGTACAGTAGAAAATGAAGGGCAAGGTCATCTGCAGACGTGAAAGCCTTGAATTCTATATCCAATTATAGAACTATGTCAGGCAGTTGCGAGGGCGACGAGACCAGTAGAGGGAAGTGGGGCTGCACTTTGAAGAAGGAGCAGGAACGGGAACATGCTGGTCAGGGATCCGCAGATTGCAGTTTAGAATGGTGAGGGACAGTTGACCAGTCTCTACGAGGAAGCCGTTGTGCTCTCGGTGTGGAGGGACCCACCACATTAGCAAGGGCCTGAGAGGCTTGTTGGTTCAGACCAATCTTTCGTAGGAGATCCCATGCTTCGGCTAAACTTTTAACTGACAGTTGTTGGTTCTGGTGCCAGAGATAGAGACGGAAGAGGAACCCCCAGCGATATCTGATGTTGTTCTGTCTGAGGATTGAGGTGACAGGCTGGAGTTCTCGCCTCCGAGATAAGGTGGTGGGAGAAAGGTCCTGAAAAATTTGAAGGGTATATCCTTCATAACATAAAGAAGGAAGCTTTCTAGCTGCTTGTAAGACAGCCTCTTTGGTCATGAAATAATGAAGACGGAGGATAACGTCTCTAGGTGAAGATTGATCAGATGGACGAGGTTTAAAGGCTCTGTGGGCTCTATCCAGCAAAAATTGATCTTCTGGAACAAGCTCGGAGAATAGTTTCCGGAGATAGGGGTCCAGGTGCACAGAATAAACAGACTCTGGGAAGTCTTTAATTTGGAGCTTATTTCTCCGGGCTCTATTGTCCATATCTTCTTGATGTTCATGGATGTTATTGAGCTCCTGGCGAATTTGAGATGGGTAGTCAGTCGTAGTTTCCTGATATGAGACAACGTCCTCCATTTTCCTTTCAATATGGTCCGTGCGAGAACCCAGTGAGGGCACTTCTGATCTCAAACTATGAAGAGCGTGCTGAACTTCAGCGTGGACTGAAGACCGAAGTTCTTTCATTTCTTTGATAAAAGATAGAAAGTCTTTTTTGGTAACTTGAGCAGACACATACTCGTCAGAGTCTAAGTCCTCAAGAGAGCGAGGAGAAGCTGCTTGCTCTGTTCCAGAGACTGAAGAGGTCTTATTAGAGTAATATTGAGGGATACCCTTAGAGTGGGGTTTTTTGTTTTTTGGCATAATTAAGAATAGTAGGGTCAGAGATAGAAAAGGATTCAGGAAGGGTAGGTCAAATACAGCAAACTTCAGAGCAGAAATTTGATCAGAAAAGGCCAATCGGAGATGAGATATCAGCTACATCACAGCAGCATTACAGTTGGGGACCCCGGCCATCCTCATTGAGCCAGATGTGAAGCTAAAACATATGTGGTATCGTGCAGGGAATGAAAACTGAGACTGGAGGGCAAGCCCTGAAGTTTAACAGGTGACACAGGGTCCACTCACCGACCTACCAATCCCCTCCAGCAGCGACCGCAGCAGGCTACGGGGGATCACTTCCGGGGCCACAACGTCCAGCCGAAGTCTGGGGATGGCTATTGTAATGAATCGCCCAATTGGAATGGAGCTGTATTGAGGGTCACAGCAGAGTTGTCTTTTTAGTGCTAAGAACCTAGCAGGATAATCAGAAGATTGAGATTGGTATTATTGGAATTCCACTGGGTGGCAGTAGAGCCCCGCGCTGCTGTCACTAAAAACGATTTGGTTGGGCCAATTCGGTTGTCAAATTAGATTGTGGCCAGAATCATGACTTTTCTGTAGGGCAGTGGCCCTGTTTGCATTCTGTGACAGAGACAGGGCAGGGCGGAGTGCTGCGGGACCTGATATTGTGAGCAGGAGCAGTAGCACACAGACCCCTCGTCAGCGGGGAGCCCAAAGCGCGGATGTCTGGGACTTCCAGTTTTTCGGCGGCGGTGAGATGCTCACCTCTTAAAAGCCCCAGCCAGGCAAGTAAAGGAGCCAGGAGTCTCGGATGTCAGGAAAGGGTCCGGGAGGTAAGGGGGGGCGCTCCGAATCGGTCACAGAGACAGACCATGAGATCAGACTCACCCGGTTCGCGGCCTCAGGCGCCAATGGATGGGAAGCCTCAGTCTATCTGTGCAGATGTTGCCAGGCAGGTAGGCTCTGGGGGGTCTGGCTCTTCTGGGCAGTCCGCCAAGGGATGAGTTGCGCCCGTTTGCGGGACCAGAGGCCTGTAGGCCTCAACACTCTCCGGGAGATATAGGCCAGTCACCCAGATCCTCCAAAGTTCCTGACGTGCAGGAGACTGTAGCGCTGCTTAAGGACACAGCTTGGAGCAACTTTAAGGGCAGCAAGACCCTGGAAGCCAGCAAAATCCTCCCAAGTGGCAGAGAGCCAACAATCCGCCCCAAAAAGCATAATTTTAAAGTTGGCAATACGACCCAGTCAGGAGATTTTGTAATTGATCCAGCTCTCAATTAGTGTAATAAGATGCGTAATTAGTGGGATAAAATTAGTCTCAAAAATGTCAGCAGTGGTGGTCGGAATATGGATGCCTAAATAAGACAGAGATTTTTGTACCCATATAAAAAGAAACATTCTCTGTAGATATGTAAGAGTGGATAAGGGGATATTAATGGGCAGAGTCTCTGATTTAGTGATATTGCGTTTGTAAAAAGAGGCAGCACTATAGCGATCTAAAAAGAACTGAGGTCCCCGGACTGGTAACAAACAAGAACACATCGTCCGCAAACAAACATGAGTGAAGAGTGATCCCCGGGAAGTCGGGCGCTGATCTGATTGTTTGGGTCAGGAGTTCAAGAGCAAGTGCAAACATCAGAGGGCAGCCCTGCCTAGTACCTGTCACTCACCGGAGTGTGAGTGCCTCCACTCTGGTACGTGGTTCTCCATCTTTCCCGCTCACACCTGTGTGGAACCGCGGCCATCCGCCATCCTGTCACACTGGGCATGCGCAGGTCCCTTTAACAACTACACCTGACCACTAATGTGATTGATGGATCAATCACCCCTCCCTACTTAAGGCACCTGCAGCCTTAGGTAGTGGGCTGATCTTGAAGTCTCACTCCCAGTGAACTTCTATAGGTGTGTACAGTTTCCAAACTGCTTCCAGCTCTACTCCTGTGTGCAGTTTCCAAGCTGCTTCCAGCTCTACTCCTGTGTGCAGTTTCCAAACTGCTTCCAGCTCTACTCCTGTGTGCAGTTTCCAAACTGCTTCCAGCTCTACTCCTGTGTGCAGTTTCCAAACTGCTTCCAGCTCTACTCGTGTGTGCAGTTTCCAAACTGCTTCCAGCTCTACTCCTGCTTCAGCTTCCATGCTGCTCCCTGCTCAACTCAGCGGCGGTTCCCATACCGCTACAACGCTTCACTTCTCAGCTGATTCCGGATCTACACAACTGGGTATGCTCTACTGACTATTGACTATTGCCTATTGCTCGCATACCAGTTGTATCCATTGTTGTTTGCTGCACAGGGTACAAGTACCCATATAGACTGTGTTACTGCATTGCTTCATTTAGGACAAGCTTTCACTCAAGCTACGATATCTCCTCACGCTACTACTTGGCGTTATTGTGCATATCTGCTGTGACCAGCTTCTCCTCCCTGCAAGGCATCTACTCCATACAGACTATTCATTGTGCCTTCCATCTCTGCCTCACAAGACATTGCTCTACTCGCGCTGTTTCCATACAGCCACAGTTTGCCTTTCAACTTCACTCTCCTGCACCTGGACAAGTCCTCATTCCTTCTCACAGCAGTGGTACAACTTGCTGCACGCAGACCACTGTCTTCCCTGCTACCTACCCGCACCTGGACAAGTCCTCCTATCACAGCGGTGGTACAACTTGCTATACGCAGACCACTGACTCTCCTATTACCTACCTACACCTGGACCAGACTCCTCACCATAGCGGTGGTACAACTTGCTGAACGCAGACCACCGACTACCCTGCTTCCTACCTGCACCAGTACTATTCTTCCCATCACTGCAGTGGTACAACTTGCTGTACACAGACCACTGACTTCTCCTCTACCTACCATCACCTATCCACGTCCACTCCTCGTGTCTACATTATCTTCAGCCTCCAGCTTACTGCTCCAAGTCACTGACTTTCCTCTAACCATAGCTGCAAGTCGCTGACTTCCTCAGACTATCTCTACTTTCCTGCTGTTGTGTCGCTCCAATCATTCACCTGCCTGCTTTGAGGTGCGTGCCATAACCCCGCCTCTCTAGCAGAGTTCCATCTGGTGAAACTCGGGTAAGCAACTCCTAGTGCCCGTGACAGTACCATTTGAGATGGAAAAGGGAAGGGATAAAAAAAACATTACTAAAAACTCTAGCTGTTGGACCTTGGTAGAGAGTTAAAATAGAATGTAGAATATCACCCTGAAGGCTGAACTTTACTTTGACTTCTTTCATATATAGCCAATGAATCCTATCAAAGGTTTTTTCTGTACCTAAAGATAACAGAACCAACTCTGTTGTGGAATATTGTATTAAATCTATCACATTTAAAATACGTCTGGTGTTATCTGATGCCTAGCGACCAGGAATGAATCCCACTTGGTCCGGATGGATCAGCTGAGGAAGGAATGGGTTCAGCCTATTGGCGATTAGTTTTGCAAAAATCTTTAAATCTGTATTGAGTAAGGCAATGGGCCTATAGTTTTTACAATCTGTGTGATCTTTGCCTGGCTTCTGGATCGTGATGATCTGTGCCTCCAACATTTCTGTTGAGAAGTTATCCCCATTCATCACCTTATTATACAGAGCCGTGAGAAGCGGAGCCAGAGTCTCTCGAAATGTGGTATAAAAGGAGTTAATGTATCTATCCGGGCCAGGGGCCTTATCCTTCAGCAGTGTCTTAATGACTAGTTAAATTTTCTGTTGTGTGAAAGGGAGGTTAAGGAATGTCAGGTTGTCAGCATCAAGGGTTGGAAGATGTAGATGTTGCAGAAAAGTGGTTATTGACGTGTTGTTTGTGGCAAACTAGGGTCATCTCGGAGATTATTAAGGTCAGTATAGTATTTAGCAAACAGGTTCGCTATGTCAGACGGTTTGTATGATTTATTCCCACGGGAACAATGGAGCATTTTAACTCTGTTACGAGCCTGCTTGCCTCTAAGCTTCCGCACTAACAGTCTACTGGCCCTATTTCCTAAGGCATAAAATTTCTGATGAAGTTTAGTTAAGGCAAATTTCATATGTGAGACAAACAAGATGTTGAGTTGCTCCCTAATACCACTAAGTTCTTTTTGGAGTAATTGGGAAGGATTGTTCTGATTTTGGCGCTCAAGATGGGCCAACTGAAATTCAAGATCTTTTTGGCAGTGGAGATATTGTTTTTCAAGTGGGCACCGAATTGCATAGCTTTACCCCTAACAACCTCCTTCAAGGCACACCAATGCGTAGAATGGAATGTATCATCTGTACTATTAGTTTGTAGGTTGAGCTCCAGGACTTCTAGAAGGGCACCTCTAGGTTCTAGGGATGTAAGAAGGTAGGATGGCATTCTCCATGGTTTAAGGGGAATCCTAGTTTGTTGGAGGATCCAAGACCACTTTACTGTTGCTTGATCTGACCTGTAATAGGAGAAATTTTCGACAAGCCCTTATGTTGTAGGGTCCTCTTATCAGTCAAAATCAGATCAATCCTTGAATATGAATTATGGACTGCTGAATGATAAGTATATTCCCTAGTGCCTGGAGAATTGACCCACCATAGATCATAAAGATCATACTCTAACAGTAACTTACAAAAGGCCAGGGATGGGCCAACTAAAGCTCTTGCATTAGATGAACTGGAGGTCTGAGATTTTTCTGTTTTAGGATCTAGCGTTAAGTTGAAGACTCCCAAAATGATTACATGACCCTGTCTTACTCTCGAAACTTCCTCAAGCACTGATTTAATAAAAGGTACTTGACGAGTATTAGGAGCATACAAATAGACTATGGTCACCTGTTTCTCACCTAAGAGTCCTACTAGTATAAGGTAGCGGCCTGATTTATTGTCAACTTTAATAAAATTGCACTCGAGAGCTGAATATAATAGAGACCCCATTGCATTTAAATGGACCATTGGCAAAGTAGGAGATCTGAAAACGAGGATCTCAGAATGTAAGGGGGGCTTAGAGGACACACGGGTCTCCTGCAGGGCCACAACATCTGTTCTTCGTTTATGGAAAGTAGTGAAGGCTAGTCTGCGTTTGTTAGGAGAGTTGAGGCCCCTAACATTCAAGGAGAAAAATTTGACCATTGACTGTGTAATATAGGTGGAGTTTTTACGGAGGTAACCAGGCGAGAGATTGTGTCATTTGAGCAAAAAATGGGGGGGGGGGGGGGAGGGGAAGGAGGTGGAAAGGGGGAAAAAAAAACAACAAGAGGGAAAAAAACAGAACTAGCCTTAAAATGGGGCCAGAGTATTTGCCACAGAGGAGAGGTAGTGGCAAAGTAGGTAACGTGGGGGTGATGAGGAGGCTAGCAGCCGTCCATGTGACAACCCGTTATAGGGGGAATATATGGCAAATATTCTTCCCAAACATTACTTGGTAGGTCATAATGGGGTTGAAAACTAAGTAAAACACAGTGAGTACAATTAGGGAAAATCAACCATTAATATGAACATAACCTTTAAACAAGGCCTAAACATAAGAAAGGAGCAAGTTTACAATGAACAGCCAAACAGTATATTACAAAATGTCCTGCCCTCATCCGTGAATGAAGTCTGGGCACTGGGACCCCGACCCAAAACCAAGGGGACTACGGGAGGTGGTACTCAGAAACAACCCTCACTGAGGAAGATTATGTATAAGCATCCAACATGTAAAACATATATCACATTAACATGTACAACGTGAAATATGACAACACAGCCTATAATGTGGATCTAATGCATAAGAAGTAGATATATTCATCTAGTCACAGATGGGGCATGGACAGTCTTAAAAGGCTACTTTCTAGTCTTCTGAGCGTGGGACCATTACGTTCAAGGAGGTTATTTCTCTAAGAGTTTAGCCCGATGAAGGAGATAGTTGCCATTCCTCCAACAACTTAGTGCCGGCTTCTAATGATGAAATAACATATGTAGATTCATCACGGTGATTCAACAGTTTGACTGGAAAGCCCCAACGATAGGGAATGGCCTTGTATCGTAAGAATGTTGTGATTTGTTGTAGAGAATTCCTTTTGCTGATAGTCATCAGGAACAATTGTAAATCACCAAGTGTTGTCGGATTGTCTTCATTCCGTGCAGCTCAAAGAATAGCCTCCTTGGTGGTAAAGAAGTGGACTCGCAAGAGAGTGTCCCTTGGTTGGTTGTCTACCATTGATTGAGGTTGGGGCAAGAGATGGATACGATCAATCAGGAGATTTTTATCTTCTGCTGAAGGCAATAATTTTCTAAACAAAGACATAACGTGGTTCTGGAGATCAGGATTCAAAACGGACTCCGGGATACCTCTTATTTTAATGTTGTTCCTACGCGAGCGGTCCTCTAGGTCAGTAGCCTCGTCTTTCCAAAAGAAAACTTCACTTTGGAGTTGGTCATGAGATGTGCACAGTTCATTATATGAGGCTTTCAACTCCTCCATTTTACACTCAAGGTGGTTCGTGCGGCCCCCCAGCTCCGCAATATCGGTTCTTATTCCACCCAACGCTGCCCGCAGCTCACCAGAAATGTACTTTCTCATAGCAGATAGCATCTGATGCAAAGTACGGGTGGTGAGAGGAGAGTCCAGCCCGGCCTCTGAGTCAGCAGCAGATGAAATCGTAGGAGATAGGGGGGTAGCAGCCTCTGGGGACACTACCTTTTGAGACCGATCCAAATCGGATGGGGAAGATCCCGTCTTAGAAGGAGCTTTTGGTTGAAAACGAATTGGAGACGCCAAAGTGGTGGGCTTATTCTTAGTGGGCATAATGACAAGCAGGTCAACTATAACAGATGAGCAGGATAGAGGACCGCCCGAGCGGAATAACTGTAGAAGCGAGGATAGTCACATGTATTGCCACATAGGTGGCAGATCCAGCGTAACAAATCAGACATGCTCCATAAGGGTTGGAGCTCAAGCAGGGTGCGTGCAAAAAAGAGTTGGCAAATCAATTGGTTGGAGGGTCGTATAATTTACCTCTGCTCTTCTCAGGCTAATAGATGATATCTCAGCACAGGGCAGCAGCAACCAAATCTGGAGTTCCCTCAGCAGGGCCACCGTCCTCTACCCAAACAACTGGGCAATAATTCCACGCCTGTTCCTTTTAGTGTACAGGACTCCAGTTAGTGCAGCACAGCGGTGCCGTAGTGACACTCTTTCAGCCGGCTAGTACATATGTGGTATAGGAGTTCTTCTTTTTTATAAAAATGAGCGGTTCAGAGCCAATCCAGCTGAAACTTTCCCGGGCCGAAAACTGGAATTTAAGCGGGTGCGTCTTTAGCTGCACTCGAGACCGAAGGTGAGGAACCGGAAGTAGGCCACAGATGTCGAGAGCTCCCGACCACTAATCCAGATGGGGCCAAGACAGAGATAAGGCCTCAGGCTGAGTCCAGGGGGAGGTCTCCCAACGAAGTGGGGTGTCGCGGGCTCCGAGGGGGAAGCTTTAGAGGGCCTCAGTAAGGGCCGAGTGGAGGCAGAGGGTGCCCTATCGCTCTATTCGGGGAATAAGCTCTTCCCGTGGTAGCGCTGGAGCTGTGGCTGCAACTCACTCAGGCGACTGGTAGTTAGGGTTCTGGTATAGTCACCTCCAAACAAGTGATCCGCTGAAGGCTCCCCACATGAGGGAGCACAGAGGCCGCGATTGCCATTGGCCGGTCCCCGCACCAAAGCCCACCTCCTGGAGTGCTCGCACATGGGGACTAGCACTTTGAGCAGACCCAGGTAAGATTTTCGGCAAGAAATTATGGCCTAGCAATGTGTTTTATATAAATATTTGCCCTTGATGGCAGGTGCTCTTTAAGAGAGCATCCGTTTGCTTCCTCCGCCAAACCATGTCCTTTCTTTGTGCATCTTTAACGTCTTGGTGCAACTGTTCACCTTGTTCTTCACTGTAGTCTTCGAGATTATTTGGGAAATGCTCAATATGGGAATTCAAAAAAATGTAACTTTAAACTCATATTGGGCAACACGGTGGCTTAGTGGTTAGCACTTCTGCCTCACAGCGCTGAGGTCAGGAGTTCAATTCCTGACCATGGCCTTATCTGTATGGAGTTTGTATGTTCTCTCAGTGTTTTCGTGGGTTTCCTCCGGGTGCTCCAGTTTCCTCCCACACTCCAAAAACATACTGGTAGGTTAATTGGCTGCTAGCAAAATTGACCCTAGTCTCTCTCTCTCTCTCTCTCTCTCTCTCTCACTCTCTCTCTCTGTCATTGTGTGTGTGTGTATATTAGGGAATTTAGTCTGTAAGCTCCAATGGGGCAGGGACTGATGTGAATGAGTTCTCTGTACAGCGCTGCAGAATCAGTGGAGCTATATAAATAAATAAATAAATGGTGATGATGATGATATTGCAGCCAAGGTTTCTGTAACTATTAAGCATTTCTCTGACAATTTCTTTGTAGTTCCTTGTACAGTAGATGCTTGACATTGCCTAAAATTTGAGTGAAGTCCACGCCGAAAGTTTCACAATATTCATTACACCTTGTAGTTGTAGTTGTTGTGTGTGTGCAATCTTCCTTTAGACAGTATATGGGGTTTAGGCCCTTTGTAAATTTCAGCTCCAGGCCCATGTGGAATTTAAGCTGGCACTGGGCGGGGGGAAATTTTATGATGAGAACTGAATTGCAATGTTTTATACTACCGACTGAATTCATTTAAGACAATGTTTTATAATAAATGTAGGCAGAATACATTTATTATTTTAAACAATATGAAAAAAATGACTTATTCATAAATACACGTTTAGCAGAAAAACGTGATGTGATATGCAAAATCGGGAGTCATTTTCGTGTTCAAAAGACAAAAATCACATAAATTCGTTAAAAAAGCTTTTTCATCACAGACCTGTGTTATCACTCTTTTAAATATATTATAACTTCAACTCCCTACCTACCTTACTTGAACTGCACTGTTGGGATCATTATGGCACAGGGGCATTAAAACCTAGTTATGTTGGTGGCCTAATGTTTTGTAAGTGGCATAACATAATCAGGGTCCCAGCAGTGTGGATCAATTGGGTTTCTGTGGAAGGATTAATTTTTACAAATTACAATTTTTTTTAAAATGGTGGACGTAGCCTTTAAGTAGTGCCTAAAAAGTAAAAAGAAGAAAAAGGCGCCTCCTAGTGCAGTATTTCTGCGTTTCATCCTTATAATTGTATAAGACGTCCTCAGGGGGTCATAAAAAAACCTCTCAGGAAGTTCTGTACAATTAAAAGGACAAAATGTGTAATTTCCTCTGTCTGATATTGGATTTCTATAGACTACAGATTTGTTTAAATCTTCATGCTGTTCCAGAGTACCACCTGTAAATACCTGGGTTCAGATTAATTCACATTTCAAGTTTGTTGATTTCACCACCATATGTGTAATGAAGAAGAGGTTTTGAAGTTCAAAAAGATCCTGATTGAATAAAACATAATCACATTTTGTTATGAAAGTTGGTACGTAACTTTTTTATACATATTAATCATGGGTGAATATTTGTGTGGTCTATTGGGAGGTTCTGGTGGTGTGAAAGGATATCTACAGATGATCATGTTTGGAAACGTAACATAAAAGAAGAGTTGATAGTATTAGTTTACTACTTAAGTTTGGTTTAAACACTGGGGTGTTGTAAGACAAGCAATATTACACTTTTGTTGATTTCTTTTCTATGCGCTTTTATGTGATCTTTCTCTGGCCTATGCAGTCGAGATATAAGAATAACGGTGCATCATCATCACACAGATGAACATTATTTAATGTCTTTATGGTATGTGGGCATAAAGAATTGAATAAGCAATTGGGATTGGAATTACTGTATTAGGTTGTGTCTTTTCTTTTTTTTTCTTTTTTAGATTTCAAATTCCTGGATGAACAAACAGGAAACATTTAAAGTATTAAATGTCAGGACCCAAATAAAATATTACATTGAGACATATATGTGAACATGATTTTCTCCACAGATAATAGTTTGTTTCCTTTTTAAAACATTTGGTCAATTAGCCCAGTAGGAGGTAATTTGGTTGAACAGACCCTTTGTGAGGAGACTAGCTTAAGATATGCAGATCCTAGACATCCATTGTTTCAATAGGTAGCGTAAACACAAAAGAACCACTAGATGTAAATTAGAGAGCCATATACCTAGACAGCATTTGAAGGCTGCCTATAAAGGAATATAGAAATATGAACTTCAAAGAAGAGGTCTTCAAATTTCATATTTTGGGAAATCTGTATGTCACTGCATATTGAGGAGCGAAAATCAGACCAGGGTTGTAAATTACAGGTACTAGCGGTATGAGGGAAAAGCTATAATCACCAGTTTGTGGGAAAGGCATGTCACATTGTTATAAATTCATCATGTTGGTATTTAAATGTGCAGGAGATTATGAAGGGGGAGTCGTCTCTGGGATATATCTGAGGAGAGTTACCCAAAGGTGAAAACTTTTGGAATATTTGTGAGCAAACTATAGGGGACAACCCTGCCCCCCCTATTAGCATTAACGCTGCCCCTGTGAATGCCGTCCCATTTAATTTGGCTTAACAGCCTGTGTTGTGAAGGGACAAATTGCCAGTTTATTGGGGATCAATCTAATTGAAGGACTGTCCATCTTTTCTGCCTACCCCCAGGCATACAGATTATGATAAGTAAGTTATATTCTGTACTTTCTTCCCATTTGTTTTTATAATGGTTTGCAATTTTTTATTTGTATGTCAAATATTTATTTAATTGTTTTTTTATTCTCTGTAAGCATTGTACTTTTTGTTTTTACATATTAAATCTAACAATTTAATAGTTCTGTCCTTTTTGCTCTAAAACAAATTTATTGCCTGTTTAGAAGAAACTGATTGCTTGACCAATCCGATTGAATAAAATTCTTTAGAAACCAGTCTGTAAATGGTTAACTGTTTAGCTACCAGAGCACAGAGTGTGCGCAATAGGGTGATTAAATCATAGGTTTGCTACGGGCCTTATATGTAGCTCGTGGTAGTTGCAGAGAGGTGTGAAGCGTGCGTCCGTGTTGGGAAAGGGGACCAGCGAAATCTGTAGCCTGAAAGAGAGATGAGTGTCAGATTTAGGCTGGAATCCTTTGTGTTCCTTTACAATAAGCTTCCATATATATAGCACTCAGATTCTACTAATTTGTAGGATCCAATACATACTATACAGTAATACATGTCCTTATTTCTCCCTCTATCCATTCTAGAGAAAGTTGTCTATATACAAGGCCATCCAGTGTGTCAATGTTTTAGCAATCCTACATAATGTTACCAATCTAAACAAAAATAGGCATATTTGATTGGCCTATAGGCATATTTGATTGACCTAAGTGTCAGAATTTGTCATGGCAAGGACTCAATGAGTTAAGGTTCGAAGTGCAGCCCAAGGATGCTGGCCCATGTCAACACCATTGTTTCCCATATTAAATTGAAAATTAGCTGGTGGTGGATTAAAAGACTTATATAACTATTTAAATATCTACCAGCTCATTTGTACTCATATCTGGTGACCAT
The DNA here is from genome assembly GCF_038048845.1 of Mixophyes fleayi. Taxonomy (NCBI): domain Eukaryota; kingdom Metazoa; phylum Chordata; class Amphibia; order Anura; family Limnodynastidae; genus Mixophyes; species Mixophyes fleayi. Next base: position 123,800,939 of record NC_134407.1, on the reverse strand, counting down.
TTATGGCTCCATTCTCTAAGGTTAATTTACAAATAACAAAATGTGTGGACCTGCAATACTTCTTTATGTGTGCAAGTCGAGCTCTTTTCAAATGGGCATACTGCATACTCACTTCACAGCACTTAGAAACTACCTTGTAAAATCAATCAATACCTACATTTATGGGTTGATGGATATGCTAAAAAATGAGTGTAGTAGAAACTATACAAATGTCACAAGCCCAAACTATGACTATTTTAGAACAACCTTCTTCATTATACCTCCCCAATTTGGGAGGTACCATGTGACTGGTGCAAGCAAAATTCAAAGACCTTTTTGAGGAGGGGAGTGTGGTCAAGGGCATTCTATTGATTTGTGTACTTTGCTGCGGTGCAAACACTTTGTCAGAATTTGGACCTGGACCAATGTTGGCAGGTTTGCCTTAATTAATGTAAACATTTATGTTTTTTTTGCTCTGTTTCCACTCATTAATGACTATGAAATTAATCATAAGAGTGAGGCAACATTGGGACTGTTGTTGTTCCATGTGCCACTTTTGTGCATTTGAAGGTCATTATTCCCCTCTTCAAAATTAAATGTTACTGCAGAAGTACATCTGGATACCATTAAAAATATAGGTCTTCCCCAATGCAGGAAATGCTGCTGTAAATACACACACTAGTTTCAAAATCTAATTATTTCATGGTTATATAAATCTGTGCTCAGCAAAAAATACTAATGATCTGCCCAACACCTCTCCTGAAATTCCATAAATTTAAATAAATAAAAATAAATAGAAAGTCCCATAAATTAATGTGCTTTCCCATTTGGCAATACCGGACCCTACGCTTGTATAATGTAATCCAGGGTCCGCTTTTGCCGCTTTAAATGCATACGTTTATCCCTGGAGGCGAGGAGTCTAATGTAGCTGCTGGCCAGGGACCCCCGCAAGAGGGTATGGTTTTAGCGGCTTCTGCTACGCAGGTCACGGCCCTCAAGAAAGGAGGAGAGATGTTCTGTGGTCAGCAAGATAGAACGCCAGGAGGTGAAGCGATGATCTCGGACTGCAGATATTACCACTGGAATGGTGGCGGTAGAACTGCGGACAACAGGACAGAGCGCCAGGAGGTGAAGCCATGATCTGCGGACTGCAGGTATTACCACTGGAATAATAAATAAATGATGACCCACGGAGCTATGTAATATGGAAAAAAGTGGCTGAGCTAACCCAATAATCCAATGCAAAATAAAAAATTTACAACAAATAATACAAAAGTGGTAATATAGAATGTATAAAAATATTAATCCAAACCTCTAAAATACTCCTATAAGGTGATGTAAATATAAGGAAGGGAAAACCACAAATATAAATCAGACAGGAATGGAGTGGAAAAAATATTTACTGACAAAGAGTCCATAAGGAGAAAGGGTCCGGTATAGGATAAATTTAAACACTATATATCAGACAGGAATGGAGTGGAACAATATATAAATATGTTTACTAAAAAAGAGTCCATAAGGAGAAAAAGTCCGGTATAAGATAAATATAAAAACACAATAAAAACATAGAATACATCCACAGCAGTACCATCAGTATAGGCAATAAGTCATCAAAAGATTACCACTGGAATGGTGGCGGTAGAACTGTGGACAACAGGACAGAGCGCCAGAAGGTGAAGCGATGATCTGTGGACTGCAGGTATTAGTCCTGGAATGGTGGAGGTAGAACTGCGGACAACAGGACAGAGCGCCAGGATCTGAATTATCCACGGCTTGTTCTTAGATGAATGAGGTCAAAGAACAGGCACTGAGGGTAACAGGAAGGTGCCTTAAATAGGGTGAGGCAGTCAGAGGGCAAATGAGGGGAGAGAGGAGGCTTTAAGGAGGAATCGGGCCTGCGCATGCACAGACCCGAACCTAAGATGGAGGTCGGCCGCGGGGAAGTAAGGACACTGGCGGAGAGGTGAGTGAGCCGAGTCTTGGTTTAGATGAACTGAAGACCCGGCGAGTGACAGTACCCCGCTTTTAAAGGTGGGCATGGAACACTTAGGACCAAGTTTCCCAGGGAACTTGGTATGAAACTTCCTTAATAGAGCCGGGGCATTGATGTCAGCAGCGCGGATCCAGGAGCGCTCCGGGCCAAATCCCCTCCAATGGACCACATACCAGATGCTTCCCCTGGAGTATTTGGAGTCGAGAAAGTGGGTGATTTCAAACTCCTTGTCCTGCTGAAGTTGAATGGGTGGAGATATGGAGGAAGGAGCAGAGAACCGATTAATGATGAGAGGCTTGAGCATTGAAGCATGGAAGAAGTTGGAGATGCAAAGATTCTTAGGTAGTTGTAACTTGAAACAGACTGGATATAGGATTCGCAGGATCTTGTCAGGGCCAATAAAATGAGGTGCCAGTTTCATGCAGGGAACTTTAAGACGGATGTTCCTAGTGGATAACCACAATAAATAGGGTGAGGCAGTCAGAGGGCAAATGAGGTGAGAGAGGAGGCTTTAAGAAGGAATCGGGTCTGCGCATGTGTAGACCCGTACCTAAGATGGCGGCCAGCCGCGAGGAAGTAAGAACACCATCAGAGAGGTGAGTGAGCCGGGTCTTGGTTTAGATGAACCAAAGACACGGCGAGTGACACCTATACACATGACCTAAGTGATTTGTTGTGGTGCTGTCAGCTGGGGTGATTGACCAGACTACTATTAATGACCAGGCTGGAAGCCACTGTCAGGATTAGTTCAGCCCTTTGAATTTTAAACTAATGTAACTAATGTAAGGAAACAACCAAACACTTCCACTATATGGTAATTATGGGTAATTGTTCCTCATATATTTCCCCGCATTGTAGCACGGAGACCAGGGAAGAAGTGGGTAGAAACTCAGTATTGTGACCTGCACCCCAACATACTGGTCACAGATCCACAATGGTCCCGGGCTAGTTCGCCCTTGTAACTAGAACGCTCCAACATGGTAACTGAGGAAGGTATATGAACCAATGCCTGGAGGACGAAGACTGATTTTGGGATAGTGCTTACCGGTTGTATGGCTTCCACTGTATTGTTATCAATGAGAGTGTTGAAGAAAGAACACTTTCCCTATTGCACTCAAGGTCCAAGGAAAGCCTGTCGATCTTTTCTATCAGTGTGCTTGCAAGAGAATGGTGATACTCGGCCTGGACCATTGCCACCTTTGCAGTAATGACATCTGTGCTAGATTTGGGGATCTGTGTTTGGTATATGTTTCCCCCCTGTATGTATTACATTGCATAGTATAGTTTTCATGTCTTAATTGTTAAAGTGATTATAGCCTTTCATGATAGTTGTTAGAATTAATATTATCTACTTATTACAGACATTTTGCCAAGGTGTTAGTCCTTATGTAACAGTACAGGAGCCAAAGGGATAAGGCTGTAATATTAGCTCAACATATTGCATTAGTGCGGAATAGAAGCAAAGAATGCTTAAGTTTATTTAACACAAAGCCATCACCAACATTGCACCTTTAAATTAAGGGGTTAACAATTACAGTATAACAGTTGTAACATAATACTCAATGCAATATGATACCAGTCTCCTTATAGTCAACCCTGGTGTGTGAACTTCAGATTCAATTTGCTGTTAGTGACATTCTGCTTCAATTTCACCCTGATTTTGTCAGCAAACAAATGTCTGCTGGCTATTTGATTGACAGACTTTATCTCCTGGGGGCTGGACAAAGACAGACAACTGCCCATTGCACTTCTGGACTCCCTGCCGGCAATAGCTAGCCAAAATGTGGAGATTACTGGCTTGCATAATTTTTCTCAACAAAGGATCTTAAATATTGATAATTACTTTACTATGATAATCTCCCTGAATGCTCCCTGATGATTGCTGTCAAACTGTATATAACTATTCATCATCATCATCATCATTTATTTATATAGCGCCAATATATTCCGTAGCGCTGTACAATTGGGGACAAACATATAATATCAGTAGGTTTTTTAAAGGTCTTAGTAAATAATAATGAATCAATGGCATATACAGTAATATCTAAAAAATTTACTGAAACCTGACTGTAATCAAACAAAAGTTAATTATTCAATACATTTGCATTTGCATCATCATCAACATTTATTTAAACAGTTCCAGCAAATTCTGTAGCGCTTTGCATTTAGGAACAAACAATAATAATGCAATACTTTACAATTATAAAGTGCTACGGAATTTGCTGACGCCATATAAATAAATGTTGATGATGATGATGATTAAGGGATACGTCTGCATGAAGTGAGAGTAACATTTTGAATGTCTTAATAAGTTGTTTTACATCTGTCTGGCCCTGGAGCTTTGTTTGCTTTTAAGTTTTTTATGACACCTGCCATCTCCTGCTCTGTAATCTCCCAGCACCTCAGGCGTGCTAGAGGAATATCTAGGTAGGTTGCATTTGGACAGGAAGCTCTATATCACCCCTACGGCAAAACTTGTTGTTTTTGACATATTTTAGTGTACTGTAGAATTGCAGAGACTCTTCTGTAATTTGGTATTAGTATTATTGAACACTTTACCAGATTTGATTTTATAAGTGAGAGCATTGCTTTGAGAAAACTTTGACCTCTGGATTCCAGCAACCTGTTCGCCTATCTTCTTCTTCATAAAATGTCTGATTTAACTATTTAAGGGAGTTCTCAGCCTTGAAAGAAGAAGGTTTACCTCTCCCTTTGCTGCTATCAGACCATTTAGTCCTCCTCAGAGCACATGGATTAATGGATTGTATCTATCCATGCGAACATTTCAGAGGCTTCAAGTAGTTTTTGTTTCCTAACTTTCTTAATGTAGGCTGCAGCTCTGATCTAGCTAACCCGGATTACTTATGGGCATCCCAGAGTAGCATGGGGGATATCATTGGGTCAGCATTAGTTGTAAAATAATTCCTTATCTCAGTATCTATTTACATTTTCAGCTGGGGATTAAGAAGAATTCCTTCATTTAGGCACCAGATGTATTGTTGCAGTCCAGACTGGATGAACTCTATGTCTAACGTCACAAGTCCATGACCTGACCATGTGCTGGGAAAGGGGTAGTAACAAGTATATGCTACACATATGTGACATCATAGACGGTGGAGCAGAAATAATTATGCCTAGTGGTGGGTTCCCCTCACTCTGCATGTGTCAAACAGGAGGTGCTGAGTTCTGGAATTATTAGAAACAACCTGTTGGGTCAATTTAGGTGGGGGTTTGGATCTTTGGTATTAAAATCTCCTGCTAGATGCGTGTTTTATACAATGCCATGTCTGTTGTTCTTTATGAAAAATTACAAATTTCATAAATAAAGTAATTTAAAACAAAAAAAATCTCCTTCTAAGACTATTCTACCCTTCCTGTGCAACGATAATAGTCCACCAAGGCTATTGAAGATCCTAGCATGGTCAACATTGGGAGCATAAACATTAACAAAAGTGTATTTGATATTGTTTAGGCCACTGATCAGGATGATGTAGCTGGCCCTCTGAATCTTTAATACTACTGGAAGCATTGAATGTGAGGTGTTTAGAAAACAAAATGGCTAGCCCTTTGTCTTTACATGTGTTGTTGCATGTATAGTAAGAAGATGGAAACTTAGATGGGAAACTAGAAGTTGTTGTTTATTCAGAGTTTTGTGGATGTTATTGTTACTGCTTTGGAAAAAAACCCCATCATTTTTATGATTGTCCAATTGATATTATGCCACGGCCTTCAATTCCGTGGATCATTATGCAATAATCTACCTTGATAATATTCTAATTTATTCCAAACCTTTGTCTGAGGATCAACATCATGTACAGGCAGTTCTGGGGTGCCTGAGAACCCATGGATTATATGCTAATCTTGAAACTATCGAATCTTTGAGGCATAATATCTGTAAGAAAGTGTATCAAAGTTGTCTATGTTAATACCCCAGGAATTGAAGATTGGCCAGTTATTAATAACTATTATAGGACATTTATTAAGACCAAGGTTGTCCAGCCTATATCTGTATCTTACTATGTTCCTGACATCTTACTGTGTGCCAAATCACCCGGCTTTGACCCAGACAATCGCTGTTAACCATTCTCATGTTGGTCTGTGTACTAAATCATTGACTTTAATTCTGTCCATGGCTGTGTCACAAACCATAGCAAGTTGCTTTGAAAAGTAATCAATGGAGTAAAAGCCTGAATTGTTGAGAAAAGCTTATTATAGAAAGTTGTCAGTAAAATTCCAAACTTTTGCAGCATTAGCAGACAGATCAGGAATCATGGCTACAGGTGTGTGATGATGTCATCAAGGGAATTGGGAGTTGTGATAAAAGCCTGTCTCAGGCAATTCACAGTTGCCAGATTGTTGGTGTTCAATCAGTATCCTTGCTGCCACTGAAACCCTGTGAAATTCAAATACCTGTATTGCTTGAATGCAGTACTGCATGATTAACCACAAGTCTCTGAATCACTTTGGTGTTAGGTTGTCTGAACATGTAACCATAGCTTACAAATTCATCAGGGCTTGCAGTCTGCATACCGAAATGTATTTATTTTCCTGCATTTGAGGATGCATTCAGAATGTCGACACCATAAGGGTGACAGTCAGAATGTTGACACAGAATTGTCGACATTTAGAATATCGACACGTTCATTAGGCCAACAGGTTTAAAATGTCGACATTGTGAATGTCGACAGGTTGTAAAGTTGACAGTCACAATGTAAACATAAAGCATTAGATTGAAACCAGCAATACTGCTCAATAAATGAGGCCAGTAAGATACCATTTTTTTTAGACACAGACAGCATCAACACAAGTTCTTACAAACCACAGAGCATATAAAAGGGACTTCTTCGATATATCTATTAACTGAGAAATCTATAAAATTTACCACCTTACAACCTCCACACCATACTTTATTACTCATGAAATCAAGTCATAACCACTATATGTACAAAATTGGGTCAACATAACCGTAATGACAAGCTCCGTCATAGCAGTTGGCAATCAAAATACACAATCTTTGTTATTTTCCATCAGACAGGAATAGATATTCCCAATAGATGCTTTTTATGGTATACCACTAGTGAGTACTACATAATACACACATGTGTATTTGCATCAGAAAATATCTCAATATTTAATCATTATGTAATTTGTAACCAATACGGCATTAACACCAATTGTCACAAACTATGGGATATATAAAGTGGATGGTGTTGGTTTACTTATTAACTAAGAAACTGAGGAATTGATTATTTCCACTTTGTACCTTATTATTATTATTATTATTATTATTATTATTATTATTATTATTATTATTATCACACTAGATAAGTTAACAGATACCACATGGAACTATATAAAGAATGAATCACAGACATTATGCATTCCCTTAAAATGTCTATTATATGGATGATATACATTAGGAAAGTAATAGAAACATAACAAGATAGCAGCAGCTACTTTAAATGGGGGACATTAAGACTGCATAAGTGGATTGAGTTTTCCAATATGGAACCAGGATATGAAATATTGTGATTGACATGCTTTAAACTTATACACAGAATGTAAATGTAACCTGAAAGTACTAAATAAAAAAATGTTTGCGGGACTTCATTATGTGCCTGTCTATTGCCCATTCTATCTCCTTCCATCTAAGCTTGGCATGCATGAGAACAGCAAGACCACAGTCCAGCTACAACATAAAGATTAACAACTGCAGGCCAGCAGGAGAACCATGGAAGAAAGAAAATAGATATGAGAACGCATAAGAAAACACCTGAAAAGGGTAATTAGGTATATGATACAAACTCATAAGAAGTAGAGAGAGGAACACAATAATCAGGACATTATCAATACATTGGAATAGACTGTATATAGATAAAGACTATTGATCCACAGAACTGGATACATTTCACCCCTTTCATACAAACTAAGGGGCAGGGGCGGATCTAGAAAAATGCTGTACCCGGGGCGAGATAGGGGGGGGGGGGGATTTAGGCCCCGCCCCTTTCTAACATCTTAGGCTGCTGACGGCTGCACACTATGTCCAGGTCCGTCCAGCCGTGACAGGCAGGGACAGTGTGCTGCCCGGCTGCTCTGATTGTGTTTTAAACACAGTCAGAGCAGCCGGGCAGCACACTGTCCCTGCCTGTCACGGCTGGACGGACCTGCACATACTGTGCAGCCATCGGCAGCAAGTGTCTGCTAAGTGTCGCCCCGATCGCCCCCCCCCCCCCCCCCCCTGGATCCGCCACTGCTAAGGGGCAACCAAAATACACCATCATTAATAATCCACCCCTCTTAAACAAATACCAAACGAATATCCTTCTATTTAACAAGAAACCTGCTATAGATCTGAGCACTGAATATATTCCTATGCATTCTCTCCATATTCTTACAGCAGGTACGGCCACAATACTGCCCACACTAGTAGTTCCAACCATAAAGCCTCTTTTCCATATAGATAAGATTGAAACCAATAATAAAGTGTGATGGAAGCAACACATACTTGGAGATTTCAGTTTTATGCTAGGCAATCCTAAGAAAACTTCATCTGACACATTGTTCTAATGTAATCAATTTATAAATCTTATTTGTAAACACTAACAGAAATGCCACTAGGAAATTATGGAAAGATAGAAACATCTTAGTAAAAAGAATAGCAATATCTAGATACCACCCCTTTATCAAGCACACACAATATGGTCTCATTAGACTTAAAGCCTAGACACTTGTCATATGTAAACGATCATGTAAGGAGACTCCATTTCCCTTTCCACTTCCCATCCCAATTCACTCCTTTAGTGTAAGTTATCATCCTCCCCATGCAGTGTGTTTTTCTACTTCTTTTGTTTTCAAATTATTATAATTATAAATCTACTTAATGTATTTTGTTATACCAAATCTGTACCACCAACCCTTATATATGGTGATAATGAAGTGATGCAATGTTTTTGTTGGTATGTATATTTTAAATGTGGGGACAGATTTATAGTTGGGGTAGGGCATGTCCTAGATCAACCTTAAATTTCAGTGTAAAAATAAAGGTATCAAGTATTTGTGTACTATATGAAAAAGCAGCCAGTATTTTTCTTATGTGCAAGATAATAAACACATTTTCACCCCTTGCATTGTAACATGGTATGTCCAGGAGCAAGCATACTCCTTTAGTTTTGCTTTGCTCCCTGTAATGCCTCATGCCCCACGTGTTTACTCAGCATAACTTACATAACAAGAATGCAGAACAGAGAACAAGAAATTCCCAGCATGCATAGCCCACAAGCTCACTTCCTGCCAGGCTCTGGCAGGCCATACATTTGCATTCCTCCCTTCAAGATACAGATAATGGGTTAGGCCTAAAGTGCCACTGGGGTAGGATGGGGCAGCATTTCGGGTTAGGCTTGGACATCCGACCAGACCTTGTGACGATAGGAAGTCTAGAGTCTGAAGGTATGGTCATGGGCCCATGAAATCTTGACTCATGTCAAGTGTGAATAAGTTCTGGGTCAACCATAGTAGAATTGGTTGCTGGATGAAGATTAGTTTGTAGTTTTAAGGAGGGGTGATTTTAAGCTCCTAGAGACCATTTAAACTGGATAAACTTAGAAAATACAGCTTTGAAAAAGTTTGAATCACTGAACAGAATGTGTCAGCTGTTATACATAAACAAACAATTAATTACAACTGCATTGAAAGCTCTCTGAAAACTCGTGGGGCCAGGTGTTACTGAGCATGGAGATCAAGGAACCTCATAGGTGAATTCTAAAGTAAATATTTTACAGAGACTGGGGCTGATTAATTTCAAGTGGAAAGCAAGATATCGAATGTGAGGGGAGAATTTCCTAAAAACAATAATAAATCATGAGACTTGGACAAACTTATTAAACAAATACAACTGATACAAGGAGAAGTATACTCATTTACTGATTGAGCTTGCAGCATTGCAGTTATTTTATTCTAACATTTTTCATTGGTACATGCGTATATTTTTATTTATGTGTCTGTGTTGTTGTATTATAAATTCACACAGCAACAATGCAAGCAAAAAGCATGGTTTAACAAATACAATTAGTAAAACAAGAAGGGTAACATAAAAGGGCAATTCCTGGACAATTACAAGCATGGCATGGGTAGCTGAGAGTGACAAAGGAGTAAAAGGAATTAAGTGGCAAAGAAGGAGGAAACAAGAGGAAGCAAGACCCTGCTCATGAGAACTTTCAAACTAGAGGAGGGTTGGAGTGGAAGAACAATATGGTGACACGAAGAGAGGAAGGAGGGTGACAGTAGTGAGGGGTTAGGCAGTGGAAGTTTTGGTGAACAAGTGAGTTTTAAGGGAGCATTTGAAGCATTGGAGGCTGGGAGAGAGTCTGACAGAGTGATGAAGTTCATTCCAGAGCTGGGGAGCAGTGAAAAGTATTGGAGTCGGGCATGAGAACTAGTAATCAGAAGGGAGGACAGGCAGAAATCAATGGCCGAGTGGAGGGGGCGGGAAGGAGTATGTCGGGAGATGAGGGTGAAGAACTAGTAGGAGAGGAGTGGACAAAGGCTTTGAGGGTGAGGGGCTTGAATTGTCTTCTATAGGGGATGGAGAACCAGTGGAGGAGGCAGAAACAGAGTGGCATGAGAGGAAATTCAATCTGGCCATAGTGTTAATGAGAGATTGAAGAGGGGAGAAATGGGTGAAAGGGTGGCCAGATAGGAGAAGACTGGAGAGAATGAGAGAGAGGAATCAAAGGTTACATCCAGGCAGCAGGAACTTAGAAGATTGTGGTGCTGTCAAAAGTGGGGGAGAGATGAGTAGAGGTAGTGACTCTCAAAGGATGGAAAACAATTATTTAAGGTGAACCAAGAAAGGACAATATCCCAATGCCAAAAGAATACACAGTAGAAGAGGGTGGTCCACTGTGTCAAAAGCCTCAGTGAGGTCCAGAAGTACCAGCACAGAGAAATGACCATTGGATTTGGTGACAAGAAGACCATTGGTGAATTTGATCAGGGTAGCTTCCGTGGAGCGGAGGGTGTGTAAGCCAGATTGGACAGGCTCAAGGTGGGAGTTGTCAGAGAGGAAGGAGTCAAAGTTGGAGCAGACAAGCTTCTCAAGTTTTTTTGAAGTAAAGTGAAGGATAGATATTGGGTAGTAGTTCGACAGTGAGGTGGGGTCAAGAGAGAATTTATTGACAATGGGAGCGATGAGGGTGTGTTTGAAGAAAGATAGGAAGATACCGTAGAGAGACAAAGATTGCAGAAGTGGGTGAAGTGGAGGCAGAAGTTAGGGAGTGGGAGTGTTGAAGTTGAGAATAAGCAAGATTACATTTAAATTAAATTGTAATTTTTAATCTAATGCTAGCTTGCATGCCAGATGCCAACAGGTCACTATTAAAACTGATCATGTGACACACAAAATTATACCCTCTCTTTGCAGTCTTGGTGACATCATGATGATGATGATCAGAATAACAGTTAAGGAACTAAGTACTGCACGTTCATGCGGTACCTCGGCACAAGTGGTGCACATGCGCAGTAGACATTTCAGACAGACCCCATTGCACATTCACTGTAGACATCCTGATAGGCTGGATAGCACCGCGGGTCTGGCATTAGATCACTGGGGGCAACACGCAACGCTTATTCATGTCAACACTTCGGTTACAAAAACACATGTATTAACTTTGTCAATAAACTTTCTCCTGTAACTGGTAATTCAAACAAGTAACCATTATATGGACGATGGTCATATTTGTCTGCTCCCCAATTTACATGGCAGAAAGTCTCTAGTTTTGAAGACTTGGATTTGGAAATCATTAGTTTTAATGAACTTGTACCTTTTAGGTATCTCAAGGTTCTTATAACAGCTGTCCAATGCTATTTTCCAGGATTTATTGCAAATTGACTCATGTGTGATGTTGGGACGAATTCCAACACTTGCATACACTAGACTTCCAGTTGCATTCAATTGGTGTCTTGCTTTTTACTGCAACATTGGGTGGCTACTTTTTTAAAGAAACTACTGTTATACTGCTTCAGCCCAACACTTCTTTTCTAGGTCAGCGTCACTTATCATATGTGCTCTTTCAACTATCGTACAATTTGGACGTTCACTTACACCATTTTGCTCAGGCATGTGCAACATAGTCAACTAGTGTTGAACTCCTTGATTATTTAGAAAGCCAGCAAAGTTCTTATTCAGATATTCTCCTGCATTATCAGATCTCAAAATCTTTAGATTATGACCCGGTGAGTCTCCATCAAAGTTTTAAAGCTTTATATTCCTTGATCTTGTGTATAACTTCACTTTTCGCTTTAAAGAAATACACTTGAGTCATCCACGTATAGTCCTCAATTAATGTCATAAAGTAACGATAACCATAGGAACACATACATCTGTGTGCACCAATGCTAATAGCGCCTCAGAGCTTGTTGCTGACCTCAGGAAGGGACGTCTGGTTTGTTTAGCTTTGACGCAATTCTCACATATTGGTTTATCAGGATTATTTACATTCATTCCTGTTACCAATCCATTTAGAAACTTCTGCACACTGTCATACCCAAGATGTCCTAAATACTTATGCCAAAGTTCCATTGTCTGACTTGTGTCAGAAGTAGCCATCGCATAACACTCCTCAGTATCTAAGACATACAGTCTCTGGCAATGGGTAACTGTCGCTATTAAAATCCCTTTTTTATTCTGCGCAGTGCACTTGCCTTCTGCAAATTCTACTTGTTATAGGATTCTATGTTCCTCCATAAAAATGATACACTGCCTTTGATCTTATTATTAACTAATCTCATTAATTATTGAGATATAACGCAATTTGCATTTTTTTTGCTATTTTAGTCCCGTCGAATAATGTGCACCCGTGACATCTCAGATGTACTATACAGGCATTATATTACGCAACCTGTAGGGGAAAAAAGGATAATATAAGAGAATGGACCCATAGTGGGTCGAAAGAAGCAGAAGAGGAAGGAAAATGATAGTGGAGTGGTAGGGGTGGCAGAAGAGTGATGGAAGGAAGAGATTTAGTGTCTGGTGGTCTAAATTTTTGAGAATGAAAAAAAACCAAACGGATACAATGGAACTGTACAGAGATAGATAGCTTCATTGAACATGATGAGGAGTTAAAACATAAGTTTCCAGAGAAACAATATGATCCAACATTAATAGAACGAGCGTTCAAAGAAGTATAAAATATGAATAAGGAAGATCTCCTTACTTATAAACAAAAAGAAGATAATCAACAAGGAAACCAAGAACTTTTATTTATTACACATATTTCAAACTCATCCAAGTAGTTAAAACATATCCTGAGAAAACAGTGGCATATTTTGGAGAAAGACAGTGTTCTAAAGGCTTTCTTACTATGAAGAGTGATCAGATGAATTGCAATTAAATTCAAAGTCATCTTTGCCATGACAATGAACTTTATTTAAAAAACAACATCTCCACTGCATTTCAACCCCGCCACAAAAGGACCAGCTGACATCAGGTCAGTGAATCTTTCGTTAACACAGGTGAGAGTGTTGACGAGGACAAGGCTGGAGATGCTGATTGAGTTAGAATAACAGATTGAAAGCTTTAAAAGGAGGGTGGTTCTTGAAGTCATTGTTCTTCCTCTGTTAACCATGGTTACCTGCAAGTAAACACGTGCAGTCACCATTGCTTTGCACAAAAAGAATTTCACAGGCAAGGGATATTGCTGCTAGTAAGATTGCACCTAAATCAGGTATTTATCCAATCATCAAGAACTTTAAGGAGAGAGGCTAAATAGTTGTGAAGGAGACTTCATGGCACCCAAGAACATCCAGCAAGCACCAGGACGTCTCCTAAAGTTGATTCAGCTGTGGGATTGGGCTCCACTAGTGCAGAGCTTGCTCAGGAATGGCAGCAGGCAGGTGTGAGTGCATCTGCACGCACAGTGAGGCGAAGACTTTTGGAGGATGGCCTGGTGTCAAGAAGGCTAGCAAAGAAGCTACTTCTCTTCAGGATAGACTGATAGTCTGCAAAAGGTACAGGGATTGGACTGCTGAGGACTGGGGTAAAGTCATTTTCTCTGATGAATCAACCTTTCAGATTGTTTGGGGCATCTGGATAAACGCTTGTCCAGAGAAGGAAAGGTGAGCGCTACCATCAGTTCTGTGTCAAGCCAACAGTAAAGCATCCTGAGACCATTCATGTGTGGGGTTGCTTCTCAGCCAAGGGAGTGGGCTGACTCACAATTTTGCCTAAGAACACAGGCATGAATAAAGAATGGTACCAAAACATCCTCCAAGAGCAACTTCTCCCAACCATCCAAGAATAGTATGGTGACAAACAATGCCTTTTCCGCATGATGGAACACCTTGCCATAAGTCAAAAGTGATAACTAAGTGGCTTGGGATCAAAACATTGAAATTTTGGGTCCATGGCCAGGAAACTACCCAGACCTTAATCCCATTGAGAACTTGTGGGCAATGAGGCGGGTGGATAAACAAAAACCCACAAATTCTGACAAACTCCAAGCATTGATTAGACAAGAATGGGCGGCCATCAGTCAGCATGTGGCCCAGAAGTTGATTGACAGCATGCCAGGGCGAATTACAGAGGTCTGCAAAAAGAAGGGTCAACACTGCAAATATTGACTCTTTGCATAAACGTAATGTAATTGTTAATAAAAGCCTTTGATAGTTATGAAATGCTTGTAATTTTATTTCAGTATACCATAGCAACATTTGACAAAAAGGTCTAAAAACACTGAAGCAACAAACCTTGTGAAAACCAACACTTGTGTCATTCTCAAAACTTTTGTCCATGACTGCAGACGGAAAGTAGGAAAGATATAGGGGATCACAGCAGCTGACGGTGTGAAAGAGTAAGAACTCATAAACCTGGTAAAGAGACTACTGCTGAAAGTGAATTACCAATTTCAAGCTACATATATTATCACCAGGAGTCAAAGTCACTAATTACTTGGACATTTTTTAAACTATGGAGACATGTTTGAAGTGTATTGATATAAACCAAACATCAGTTTGTGACATATTATTCACAAATAAGGTGCATTATCCATAGATTGAGCGCTCTTAACATATATTTGTATTTAAAAAGAGGCTAAGGAGTGTGTTGAAAGTGGCAAAAATGCGTCAGGAAAATAAAAAGGCAGCAGAAGTCAAAAACTCTAACACGTGGACCCTCCAACACTGCATCCTCTGCACTCTGCTCATTTCTCTCCACTCTGGACCAACAGCCACAGAGTTGATTCCCTCTTTTTAAACACAGTTAGAGTTTCCATGCTCTTGGGATTAGCCCACTGGGTGGGCTTAGATATATCACCAGTCAGGGATTTGGCAGCTGTCATAAGGGGCTGATACAGTGCTATACCTTCTAATACCAATACATCATCTGGCTCCCTGCTGATTTGACTTCAAGGTGTTTAGCTGGCCACAACCTGAGACAATATGGACATACTCAGATTAATTAAGGAGCTAGGCCAGGATAATTAAGTGACAACCCCAGTTTTAACTGCTTACAAGCTTTTTCAGTCAGAATTAGTTTCCAGGCTTTCTGTAGAGAAATTAGGTTGGAAAGGGGGAGTGCAGTTACAGCACCCTCAACAGAGTCTTGGA
The DNA here is from genome assembly GCF_038048845.1 of Mixophyes fleayi. Classification (NCBI taxonomy): domain Eukaryota; kingdom Metazoa; phylum Chordata; class Amphibia; order Anura; family Limnodynastidae; genus Mixophyes; species Mixophyes fleayi. The sequence continues at coordinate 123,785,368 of NC_134407.1, read as the reverse complement.
ACTGGACCACCACTGACCCTTACCCATAATGCACCTTGCCACCTTTAGGAAAAAAATGTTTACATTTAAACTTTGTAGCAAGGCTCTGAAATTACCAAAATAATTACCAAGCACACCCCATATAGGAACAAATTATAAACACGGGCTAAAGTTATCCCCTAGTTATAGAACACTGCACTTGTGTTCTGCGGATATGGAGAATTCTAAAAGGGATATAAAAGTATATTTGTTATAGGTCCACATTTTGTTAGGAATGGGGAGCGGGCTGGTTAAGGTAACATCAACCCTTCATTTCATTACACATAAAATAAATAATGATACAATCTTAGTGCAAAAGATTAACTGAACAATAGCACAGTGAAAATGACATTAAATAAAAGTATTCAATGATAACTCTTAGCAATAGAATGCGGTAAAAGGATCAGTAATGGCAGTACTCTCAACAACACAGAACAGTGAGGACAGTGATAATTGTTTAAAACGGTCTACAGTGAAGCTGTTATCAATACCATGTTATACATTTTACTCTTTACATAAACCACTTAACTTGGACGTGGGCTTATAGTTAGCAACACTCACATTGAAACCTACAGGAATACACCATTGTATTGCTAGATGTCTCTTACAGACAGCAAGGATGAAATTGAGAGAACGCAAAGATTGTGAACTATGAATATAAACTTACTGTCTGAATTAGTAAAGGTTGAGATTGCAGAATATGGTGTTGGAAATCTTTACAATAATGAAACATATTATTAAGCCACTAAATACAGTAAGTAGACACTGAAAAATATAACTCTCACTTTGAAGAAGATAATGACAATGGGGGTTGTAGTCCCCACAATAATAAATATAAGGATGAAGACAATAATGTGGGCACTAGTCCGTGAACAGAAATAAGTACAGATGTGTGTAAAAGATGAGGGGAGGAGTAGTCCCAACAGTGTAAGGTATTTCATGCCTAAAAGGGTATACTGCTTGAACAGTAAGAAACATGGCAGGACCTGCTAGATAGGATGGAGGTCAGGTAAGGATATTTTGGTATTGTACACACATCAGCCTTCTATACAGAGCTGCAGAATATGTTTTAGGTGGAATTTTAATATACTGTCATTATTACTACAGTCTATTCATATAGTATCAACATATTCTGCAGCTCAGTACAGAATACTGGTAGCAAAATTACATATTAGTAGACATAACAAGACTCAAACAGTAGGTATTGAGCAGCCTGCCCCAGAAAGCGCTTACAATCTAAAGTGAATGGCAGGATTTACTCTCATATAAATGGAAGCTTCCCAAGTAGTTCTTCTGTTAATAATAACCACCTTGAACCCTATAGTTAGGATTTTAGGTACTCAGCAGCTTTCAGGTACTCAGCCTCTTGCTACAGATATTCTTAGGAAATACACATTCACTTACATTGGGAATCAAGGGGCACGGGCAGTTGCAGGTTCTCATGTAGATGCAATTCTGCACCTTGGCAAAACCACGTTGAACTGCAGGTTGAAAACATTTAAAATGTGCAAATAGATTTAGGGAACCCTAGCTCATCTCTAAATTACAGTGTAAAAAATATGGCCAGTATTCATGTGCTACATGCAAAAGTATTCAGTATATTTCCTGCCGAAAAAAAAAAATTCCAGTTGCATTCATTGTATTACAATATGATTTGTCCAGTGCTAATATGTGCTCTTTAGCTTGATTTGCTCCTAACTCTAAATGGGGCCCAGAATGTACATATGTTATGTAATGTAATTAAAAGCTGAAAACTAGAAAACCACTTCATGAATGACACACAGTTCATCAGTCCACTTGAGTTGTTTAGTAAGAATTAAATTAGCTGTTAAACAGTAATGAGCTCTGAAAGTTACTTAAACCAGTGTGGTAGGGCTTAGACTTGACTAGGTACAGCTGGGCGCATGAGTTGTTTAATAGTAGGGTATATAAAGATACAAGAATCTCAGCACAACTGGGCAAACATTCTTGTGCATGGTGTATAACTAGGTGTCAAAAGAGATACAAAGTTTTTAGTCATGATAAATAGCCCTGCGTGTTTATTTCCGGACACAAGCCTTTCCAACAAAAAAAATGTCATATTGTGTCATGCTTTTTGTGGGGGATGGGTAAACAATGTTTTGGGAAATTTCCCAAATGAAGAATGTGCATATTTCCTCAAGAACAGTTAATTAAGCAGTAGCCCCATCTGTACAGTATATGGAGGCTGTCCCTTCAAGTCCTACACAAGGTTACCATGTTTACAGAATCATCATTAACTAAGGACTTCAATGCGATAAGCTTAGTTGATACATTGCAATCCAAGCCCTAGATAAGAAGCAGTGAATATTTTGGTCTGGTTCATAACTGACAGGCTAGTCACTTAAAAAAAACTCAAACAGCCCTTGCTTGCTTATTCCTGCCAAATTTATCCACAGTAGTTAAGGGAACCTTTTAAACCTTAACGTTGTTCCATAAGCACCTCCAGGGAAAAATATGACAATGTGGTATTCCAAATTACTAGTGGTTTGCACTCTACTTGTTTTCCTAGCAAGGCTTACTCTCACCAAACCTTTGCCGGAATGGGGACAAAAACACTTTCTAAACAATTATGAAGAAGAAGCAGAACAAGTTCTGAGCTCCTTGACTGGAAGGATGAAAGAGGATCTTATACAGAATTTGAACTTATCAGGAGTATCAATCCAGGAGAAACCCATGATGAAGCTTCCCCAGTATATGATTGATCTGTACAACCAATACGCAGATGACAGAACGTCCATGCCAATGGCCAATGTAATACGCAGTTTTAATGCTGAAGGTAGGACACTGAACACTGTAAGCTGCTTTCAGAGCATCTTAATAATTCTGAGTGGTTATGCAAATCTACATTGCTAATTTGTATATCTGATCACTAACCAGCTGTTGTTTTGTGAATTAATTCAAAGAGACCTTATTACTACTATGTTTGTTTTCCTATTTGGGTTATGCTTTCTATGAATTTGAAGGAACTTGGCTTATTGTGAGTGTACAGTTTTGTAATTAGACTAGACAGTTTTCAGGTTGTGTAGGTGGTGTTCATTAAATAGTTGTAATATGACAGCGATTTATACAAAATGATTATATTTATACTTTTATAAATATGGTGAATGAGCTACAAATATTATTGCTTCTGCTGTATAGCTGTTTTAAATGTATTTATTATATATGTCTATTTAGAGTCACTTAAATATGATTTATAGGTATTTACAACAAACAGTAAACTCACCATTTTATGATGAAATAAATAAACATATAAATAGCTAATATAAGAATAAATAAAATGTAAACTTCCCAACTTATTCCGGAAAGCATGTATCATTTGTTTAATTTTGGTTGTATTTATCATATTTGTTATGATGCCTCTAAAACATATAAACAGTTTATACTTCTATATGCAGTAGTAGCTCTTGGGCAAAAAACAGATAATGTTTCTTATGAGGATAGGAACAATAATAGGCAAATAAAAGCTATAAAATGATGGACTTTTAAATATTTTGTAAGGCAATTTTGTAAACTATTTTAAAGAACTTTTGCTTCAGTAACTAGTGACACCAACTAGAAACAGTTTTTCACTGCGTGACAGTATGTTGTTTCAGAGTACTAATTAATGGTTTAATAGATAATAACATAATAAATTGTATTGTATGGTAGCGTCATTATTTAAAAATGCATATTCCCATTAAATTCAACATTCTATCCTGAAAATCCAAAGTCACTTTACCCACGATGGAGCAAAAAACACAAAACCAATAAAGAAATGTTTGATTTTGCCTGAAATTATCAATTATTTCCTGACTTCATACAATTACATATGTTTATTACTGTTAGTTAGAGCTGGGACATGGATATTCGCATGCATGATAATAAAATAATGAAAAAAAAAGGAGCATTGACCATCCCGCAAGATCATGACTCAAAATTGTTCCAAACATTAAATGAGGTTTTAAGGCACTATAAGGCACTCTGTGCGACAACTTATCATTCAGTTAATATCTGCATTCAAGTTGGAGCACTGGCAACTTAGAAGAATCTCCAGGCAGAGAACATTTAAAAATACTTGGAATAAACATAGCAAAATATCTAGACTATGCCATTAACAAATAAAATGGTTGGACCAATTGATCTGTCATCAATATTCTATGTTTCTTTATAGTCCTAAAATCAATACTCTGACACAATTATGTTGTGGGCTCTACATAGCTGAAGAACTAAGAGAGTAAACTTTTTGTTCCAAAAACTGGGTTGATTCTGTTGTACACTTATTTTTGCTAGTGTATCTTGATGCAGATGTATTCTTGCACTGTATTTTGAGCTGTATCTTTAGATATAAAGCAACTCAAAGTACACACATTAGGCCGCAAATGTTTGTTAAGTGTGTTTTCAGGCAGCAAAATTGCGGGCTACTGCAAATGAGATCAATAATCCTTAAATTTAATCCCTAATTCAATGTGACAATCATCCCAACTTGTAAATTTGCTCATTACAACTAAATACTAACTGTAAAGTTAAATTAATTCTAGTATTTTCTCTACTTCTACTAACATACAAAGTCCTTAAGTAAATTACACTAACATACACCTGTAGCATACTTGCTGTGATAGGATGGACCGCCTATGTCACCCTGTCTGTTGTTGCTGGGAACCGGCTGGGCTTACTTTGCCACCATTCCCTTTTGTTATCCTAAATGCGTTCTCTTGCTGCAGTAGGAGGGGCTTACACGTGCTGCCACCACTGGATTCCTTACCGGCATCCAGTACCGGGTTTCTTCTGGGTAACTGACGCTGCGAGTGTACCCCGTTACTGGTGTACCTGGGCTGGTACTCCTGACCTCTTAGTATGGATCAGGGGAGTTGTGGATGAATCCCCCCTGGCCTATCACACTGACCAGGGCTGCATGGGTAGCAGACAGAGAGGTGGTACTGGAAAAATGGGTCCAAACCTCAGAACAGCCGTGAACGGATTCGATTTTGGGTCTAATCTGCAGGTCACAGGAATACTGCAATATTGAAGATATTTCCAAGCAGGTCTTTGAAGCAATATTTATTTGCCCTCACACTGGTTAAAGGTACCAGGTGATCACTCAAGTCAGATGAAATCAGAAAAACAAGTTTTCAATACAAGCCAGTGCCTTTTATACACTTCAGACACAGGCTAATTTTAGAATCAGGATATAACCTGTTTACCCAAAACACAGATTTACATGCATTGCAAAGCCAACCATATTTACACTTATCTATGAAATTCTTAAAAACCTTGCTGTGATATCCTGCATCTTATTTCAGAGGCAGGAGACCCACTAGCAAGTCACAAGGTCTAACTGGCATGAATACTTCAGACAGTCGCAGAATACACATTCCCAAAGAAAAAGTACAACCCTCAAATAAGTCATTTCGCCACATCATAATACACAAAAGACTTTGTAAACAAAGGCTCATTGTATCAGATATATACATCAGAAATGATACATTTGCTTTAGAAAGGTTAAACAGAAAAAACTAATTTTTTACCCTGGTCTCAGAAATAACGATTTCCTATGTCAACATATACACAATATCAAACATAAGTGCTTGTGCAATTATATAAAGAAGAAAGCAACCTGCGCTATTTCCTTTAAATGCATTCATACCATATGTTATTTATGAGTGATCCAGTCACACTTGACTACTCTCCTGAAATGTCTTGGAGACTCCCGAATTCAGGGAAAACTCCTGAACTCCCAAGAGAGTAGGACATCCTCCCAGATCTCGCTTCACTTTAGTATGAAGTAAGTGGGGACTTAATAATGCAAGTAATGCAAATCACAACCATGGTCCAACACCCCTTTGTGCCATTACGCAAATTTCTCCTCTCTGGGGTTTCCCAAAGGTGAGCTCCTTACTTTAGCAGGGAGTTGGGGAAGACAGCCTCGGCTCCTCAGACTGGAAACATGGTGCTGGACTAAGACATCATGGCAAAGCACCACAATTCTGGCATAACACTGACATGGAGAAGCAGCAGGTTGCACCTTCACATGCAAGCCACCTTCATGTTATCTGCTGGCATTCCTTGTAGGGATGCCATGGAGGCTAGATGTTAGGGTTCCCAGTAGAAAGACCATGGAGAGTAATGTAAATGAAATAGAGTCTATTTATTTTCCGCTCAGGTCACACAGGTATAAACTAGATGCAGTCAATGGAAAATAAGCTAGCACAAGTTAGAAATAACAGGAGCAAGATAGCATGATTACCAGGTTTAGTATAGAAAGCAGGAGATGCTGAATAACAGGCGCAAATGGAGATCTGCAGGTGCAGAAAACTAGGATTACCAGGTTTAGCTGAGAAGTAGGAGTTACTAAATACCAGTCACAATAGAATAGCTGCAGGTACAGGATACCAGAATATCCAGGTTTATCTGAGAAGCCCAAGTTATTGGAGAACAGGCACAATAAATTAGCTGCAGGTACAAGATACCAGAATGACCAGATTTTGCTGTGGTAGCAAGTAACATTGGATGACCCAGGGAACAATCAGACTGAAAGAAGGTCAGGCCAGCCAGGGTCAGAAGCCGAAAGGTCCACAACACTACCAGGGAATAAACAGGAACCAAGCCAAATGAAACTGAAGTCAGGGTCACTATAAAGGTGCAATATGATGAGATAAACAGGGGTTCGGTACCAGGAGACAAATCAAGACCAGATCACAGGAGTTACTCAGAGAGACCAGCAGCAGAGACAATTGAACTGGCACAGTTTGCTGGAACAGGCAGTCTTATAAAGGCCAGACACAGGTGATTAAACAGGGGAGTGAGATAAACTCCTGCAGGTGAGGAGAAGATTTCCAAGTATAACAGCATCACCTCTGGTAGCACAGAGATATTACAGGCCTGATTCAAAATAAGGACAAAGTCCTAACTTGGCTCTCCCTTTAATGAGTGGACTCCAGACGCTCCATAGACTCAAAATTCAGGCTCTTCTTTTCTTTTAAGCTTGCTCTTTTTTTGAAAGAACCTTGTGATCTGAGGTGGGCATAAGAAAAGCAGTTTTCTCAAGAAATGCTATGACCGTAGATGGGCAGAACGTTTTAATAACTGCATCATTAAATGCAGTAATATTCTGCAATACGGGTACTTTGGAGTCTATGAGGCAACGCGCCCACCTTAGAGCCTCTCCTCTTAAAGACCTAACTATAGAGGCAAATAGGTTCTGCCGAGTGGTGTCAAGATGATCTACCAGTAGGCTTGCACATGGAGTAATGTCTCCATCAAAAATAGGAGTTACTGGATAGTATGCACAATAGGATAGCTGTAGTTACAGGATACTGGAATCTCCAGGTTTATCTGAGTAGCCCAAGTTACTGGAGAGCAGGCACAATAGGACAGCTGAAGGTTCAGGATACTGGAATGACCAGGTTTAGCTGTGGTAGTAGGTTACATTGGCTGACCAAGGGAACAATCATACTGGAGGCCTGAAGGTCAGGCAAGCCAGGTTCATGAGCTGAAAGGTCCCCAACAGTACCAGGGAATAAACAGGAGCAAAGTCAAATGAAGCCTAAGTCAGGGTCACTATAAAAGGTGCAATGCAATGAGATAAACAGGAGTCAGAAAACCAGAGACAGATCAGGACGAGATCACAGGAGTTACCCATAGAGAGCAGCAGCAAGGACAATTAAACTAGCACAGTTTGCTGGAACAGGCAGTCTTATAAAGGCCAGACACAGGTGATTAAAAAGAGGAATGACATTAACTCCTGTAGGTGAGGAGAAAATGTTCGAGAATAACAGCAGCACATCTGGTAGCACAGAGATACTGCAGTTCTGATTCAAAATAAGGACAGAGTCCTAACACTAGGTAACATATTTATCAAGCTGTGAGTTTCTGGCAGGTTTGAAAAGTGGAGATGTTGCCTATAGCAATGGATCAGATTCTAGCTATCATTTTGTAGAATGTACTAAATAAATGATACCTAGAATCTGATTGGTTGCTATAGACAACATCTCCAATTTTCAAGCCCGCCAAAAACTTGCAGCTTGATACATTTACCCCTAGGTGTGCCTAATGGTAGAGCCATCCCTGACTTTATGCAAACAACATACTAAATTATAGTACTAAATTAGCTTTGCTGTGTGACTGGATTATATACTTCTGTTAAGTATTTTCCCATTCCAGTTGGGCTGGAAAAAGATATAATCAGTGATGTTTAATTTCCTATATATATATATATATATATATATATATATATATATATATAGGCTCCCAAGTCTGCTACCTTAGTTTCACACTTGACATCGCCCTACGTTTTACTCCTCTTGTCCAGTGGTGGAACTACCATTGGTGCGGCAGGTGCCATGCACTGGGGTCCATGGAGCCAATGGAGCCCGTTGCATTGCAAATGCAGAGGGTTGGGGGCCCCGATTCCCCCCTCTCTGCTTCCACAGCTTGCTAGTTCCACCTCTGCTCGCATCTAATCTTTCTCCCAGTCCCAACGCCTCCACCTTTGAAATATTGATAGACCTTACCCTTATCTTAACGAAGATGCTATCAAAACTCTTTTCCATTCTCTCACATGAATTTCTTCCTAACTGGCATTCATCTCATTCATGTATCCCTGCTTCAATTTGTCCTAAATGCCGTAGCTAGACTGCTCTCTCACCACTCAACATCCGCTGTACCACTTTGCATGTGCCTAGACTGGTTCCCCATATTCTCCAGAATCCATTCAATTTACTTATCCTCACCTACAAAATGTTTAACACCAGCAACCCTAGATACATCTAGAACCTCACCTCACCCTTGCCTTACCTGAAAAAACACCTCTGATTCCCACCTACATGACTTCTCCTGTGCTACTAAACACTTATGGAATTCCCAACCACACTGATAAAACTCTCCCACTGTCAAATCTTTAAACGCTCTCTTAAAATCCACCAATTTATTGAAGCTTACCCTACTCCCACCTATACTACTCACATTAGTACTCACTCACAACTTTGCTGTTGTGAACCTCCGCTGCACATCAGTTCATTTTTCCAAGCATTGAAGTTGATGCTGGGATTGTAAGAATGATAAATTATACTTTAGAAAGTCTTGGTTGGCAGTCTAGCTGGACTGTACAAATTTAACTTAAATATATCTACATTGACTACAAGTAACAGTTCTTCTTAGAGTGCATACTATGGTTTCATTGCTGTTACTTGTTATAACCCTTTTCACAAGAGTTGACCTTGACTCCTTTGTGGAGTCCACATACTGAAAAGGTTGAAGAAAGGAGTTTTTACTGTTCATAATTGTTTTCATATAGAGTGATTATATTTTTCTTAAACAGCAAGTAAACCAACCATAATTTATATGAAATACTGTGTATCACTGAGCTAAAAAGTAGGCATGAAGTACACTGAAGTGTTAATACTAAACTAAACATTTTCATCATTCTCTCTTTCACTTCTCTGCAACAGGAAGTGCAGATGTATATTGGTGTCAGATCCCATTAAGACACTGGGGCCAATAATTATCAACATGTGGCGAAAAGGCTGATTTTCTATCCCATCAGCTGCATGGGTGTGATAAGGCTTAACTTATTGCTTCACCAGGCTAGTCTTGTTAAAATGTATGGTGTGCACAGGACAATATATTTTACCTTTATGGTTTATATATGAAATTCCAATTTTGTGCTTTATTAATCATTTAAATGTTGGTTATTGAGGGTAAACAAATCTAGCTTGGGCATTCTTTCTTCATAGCTGAGATCTTGACCCTAGTCCTTTTGTTGCCAATTCCAGGCCACCCATTTTGTGCATTGGTACTGCATTTAGTAACCATAGTGATAGTGGAGCAAAATTATACCTTTCTCCCTCTAGACTATGGTATGTTGATAGTTGATGATATTGTATTGGATCTTGAGTCTGTGCCCCTTTTAATTAGATATGTTCACTGACCCACAAGTTCTGGTTTTGGTTTTGGTTTTGGATCTGGATTAACTTTGGTTTTGACCTAACCGCCCTTGTGGGTTTTGGTTTTGGTTTTGGATCTGTATTTTTTAGAAAAATGGCTAAACTATGCTAAAATCACATAATTTTGTTCCTTTTTTTGTTCCTACAATATTATGAACCTCAATAACACTAATTTCAAGTCATTTGCAGTCGATTTTGACCACCTCACAGGTCACAATATTATTTTACTATACTTTCGGACAAAGACTGCATCGACCTGGCTGGATGTTAAGCAACAGAGCAACGACACAAACACACGGCAGTTCATAGCACATCTAGGAAACATTGCCACACAGCGGTAGCTAAAAGGAAAAGTTGTGCAAGATGGAATTGTCCTTGGGCCCTCCCAACCACTCTTATGTTAGATTTAAAAAGGACATGCACACTTTAACAAACCAAGCACTTCAGTGACAAGGAGTGCCACTTTTGCGGCTGATGTGCTTGGTTTGTTTGGCCCCCACAAAAAAAAGCTAACTATGGCCTTAAGGCACCTAAGCTAACAGTGCTGTTAATGAACACTACTGTGGCAAGATGTTGTTGTCATCATCCTCAGCCTCATCCTCACCCTCATCAGTGTGTACATCATCCTTACACATTATTAATATATCACCAATGGAATCCACCGTAACAGAAGTCTCTGTATTTTGATGTAATTGGCAGGAAAGGCCTTTCTTGTAGAAATTGCAGTTCATTTTAAAGAACATCACTCTTTTAGAGTCGAGGATTTTCTGGACCACAAATTTTTGTGGTAAGTTCCTAATTCCCACAGAAGGCCCTGTAGGCTGGGATTGATTCGGGTATAATACTGGCTTAAGTAACGTACACTGAAATTTGTTGGGGATTTTCAGAGAGCCAGGGATCTTCAATCTAAATACTACCGGATTAATCTGCTTGGTGATCATGAACGGACCAATAAATTTAGGCCCCAGTTTTTTACAAGGCTGTCTGAGCCTAACATTCCGAGTTGAAAGCCACACTTTCTGGCCCACTTTGAATGAGCAGGTGGTACGATGGCGGTCCGAATTTTTTTTAGCAGACAATGAAAATTTTCTCAAGGAGGACTGAACTTTCCTCCAAATTACTTTCAGATCAGCAGCTGTGGAACGAATCTCCGGGATACCAGCAGATTTGAGGGAATATAGCGAATTACACCAGGGATGGAAACCGAAGTTACAGTAGAACGGGGAAGTTTGAGTAGATGAGTGAGATGAGTTATTGTAGGCAAACTCTGCCCAGGGCAGCAAAGAGGACCAGTTGTCATGGAATTCTGAAGTATAACATCGGAGGAACTGTTCCAATGACTGGTTAACCCTTTCAGTTTGCCCATTTGACTGAGGGTGATATGCGGATGATAAACTGATCTTGATTCCAAGGAGAGTACAGAAGGATTTCCAGAATTGGGCTATGATCTGAGAACCTTGATCGGAGACGATGTCAGTAGGAAGTCCATGGAGCCGGAAAATATGTTGAATGAATAAGACGGCCAAATCCCGAGCAGTAGGCAGTTTGGTTAGTGGAATGAAATGTGACATTTTGCTGAACCGGTCTACCACGACCCAAATGGTAGTGTGTCCTGCAGAAGGTGGTAGATCAACTATAAAGTCCATGGACAAGTGTGTCCATGGTTTTACAGGAATGGCCAAAGGAACTAACTGACCTACTGGACGGGTCCTGGGGACTTTGTTTCTGGCACAAACCTCACATGACAGGACGTGACTCTTGACGTCAGCAGACAAAGATGGCCACCATACAGTACGGGAAAGGATTTCTAATGTCTTAAAGACTCCCGGATTTCCAGCAGTTTGACTATCATGTGCTTCAGCAAGAACTGCCCTCCTCAGATGAACTGGGACAAACAAACATCCTACTGGAGTATTATCAGGAGCTAATCTCTGAAACCTTTGTAAAGTACAGCTCAGGTCTTGGGTTAACCCAGCAGGAATCATAGACAAGGGGATAATAGGTTCTGGATTAGTAACCGAAGCATGGTGTGCCAGAAAGCTTCTGGACAGGGCGTCTGCCAGGACATTCTTAGATCCTGGACGATATGTAATTACAAAGTTAAAACGAGTGAAGAACAGCGACCAACGAGCCTGCCGAGGGTTCAGTCGTTTGGCCGACTGTATATACTGCAGATTTTTATGATCCGTTATAACGGAGATCTGGTGTGTAGCGCCTTCCAACCAATGTCGCCATTCCTCAAAGTCCCATTTGATTGCCAACAGCTCTCGGTGTCCCACATCATAGTTGGCCTCCGCTGAAGAGAACTGGCGAGAGAAATAGGCACATGGATGTAAGCGGTGAGTCTGGGAATCTTTTTGAGACAAGATGGCACCCCCACCGACGTCAGCGGCATCAACCTCAAGGATAAACGGTAACTTAGGATCTGGGTGTCTGAGGACCTGAGCAGACACGAAGGCGTTCTTCAGGGTTTCAAATGCAGTTATTGCCTGAGATGTCCAGTTAGTTGGGTCGCTTCCCTAGCGAGTCAAGGTGACAATAGGAGCCACAATATCCGCAAAGCCGCCAATAAACCTCCTGTAATAATTAGCGAATCCCAGGAATCTCTGGACCGCCTTGAGGTTACTCGGTTGTACCCAGTCTAGGATTGCTTGGACCTTGGTTGGGTCCATAGAGAATCCTTCCGAGGAGATTATATAACCAAGAAAGGATACCTTCTGAACCTCAAACTCACATTTTTCGAGTTTAGCATAGAGATGATGTTTTCTCAACTTTTGTAAAACTTGTCTGACATGACCCTGGTGTACTGACAACGAGTCCGAATATATGAGGATGTCGTCCAAGTAAACCACAATGAAATGTCCCAGAAACCCATGTAGCACTTCATTAATTAGATCCTGAAATACTGCAGGGGCGTTACTAAGACCAAACGACATGACCAAATATTCATAGTGGCCAGAGAGCGTATTGAATGCCGTCTTCCACTCATCACCTGCTCTAATACGTATGAGGTTATATGCACCCCGGAGATCAATTTTGGTGAAGACTGTTGCACCTCTTAGTTGATTGAACAATACAGAGATGAGAGGAAGTGGATAGGTGTTTTTGACTGTGATGAGGTTCAATCCTCTGTAGTCAATACAGGGTCTTAGCCCTCCGTCTTTTTTAGACACAAAAAAACAACCAGCTCCTACTGGAGATTTGGACGGCCTGATGAAGCCCTTTTCCAAATTCTCCTCAATATACTCCTGCATGGACTTGGTCTCAGGAGCTGAGAGGGAATATAGGCGTCCCTTAGGCAACTTGGAACCAGGTATGAGCTCGATAGCGCAGTCAAAGTCACGGTGAGGTGGTAGGGTATCCGCCGCTCTCTTGGAAAACACGTCCCAGAAGTCTAGGTATTGTGAGGGAAGTTGCTCCGGAATAGACTGGATCACCCGCAGCGGTAGTGACAAGCAAGACTGTTCACAATAAGAACTCCAGTGGACAATTTCTCCTTTTATCCAGTCCACTACAGGGTTATGCCGGGAAAGCCATGGGTGGCCCAGGATCAAGGGCACCGATGAGCAATCAATAAGGAGGAAGGTTATTGATTCTGAATGGAGGGTTCCGATATTCAACTGTAGTGGCGGGGTCTCCCAGGAAATCTTGCCACCAGGTAACGGACCTCCATCTAGGCCACGGACAGTAACAGCAGACTTGAGTCTTACCATTGGAATTTCAGCAGCGCGGGCGAACCCGATGTCAAGGAAGTTGCCCGCAGCTCCACTGTCAATGAAGGCTGCCAGATCCATGGAAAGGGTATTGAACGTGAGCTGCGCAGGGATCAATACGGCATTTTTCGGGGAGACAATCTGCAGACCTAGGTGAACTTTCCCCTCGTTCCCTAGGCATGCTCTTTTCCCGGCTTATTTGGGCAGGAACGGGAGAAATGGCCTCTTGTGCCACAATAAAGACATAGGCCTTGTGATCGTCTCCTGTCTCTTTCCTCAGGGGAAAGACGATATGCTCCTAATTGCATCGGTTCCTCACCATCCGTGGAAACAGGAACGAAGGCGGATGGAGGTGATGATGTCTCCTTTTCGGTTTTCCGCTCTTTAAACCTCCTGTCAATTTTAATGGAGAGGTGCATCAGATATCCTCCAGAAAGGTAGGAGATGGGTATTGCACCAAAGAATCTTTGATCTGTTCCAATAGGCCGAGACGGAAATGACTACATAAGGCGGGGTCGTTCCATCCACTATCAGGTGACCATCTACGGAATTCAGCGCAGTATTCTTCTGCCGGCCTTGTTTCAAGGCCCATAGATGAGCTTCCGCGGAGGCCACTCGATCCGGGTCATCATATAGTAGACCCAATGCCTCAAAGAAAGCGTCTACGGACTGCATGGCAGGACTGGTCTGTGGCAAAGAAAAGGCCCAGGACTGGGGATCACCTTGTAGGAGGAAAATGATGATCCCGACTCTCTGATGCTCTGACCCGGAGGAACGGGGTCTCAACCGGTAATAGAGCTTGCAGCTCTCCCTGAAATTCCGGAACAGAGATCTATTTCCAGAGAAGCGATCCGGCAAATTCATCTTAGGTTCACAGGTGGAACTTGGAGTATGTTGAGAAGTTTTTTGCGGCTTCTTCTTGAACAGACAGACGCTCAGCCAATCCCTGGATCATCTGATGCAAGGACTCAACATGGGCTGCTAAGGCTTGTGCCGGAGACGGTGTGGATCCGCTTCCATCCATCGCAACTTCTTCTCAGTGTGTGGGCCGGTTATAATGTTAGGAACCCCTCCAGCCGGCACAACACAACCCGGAATCTACTCTGCCAGTCAGGTGTTCACTGGAGCCCCTGATGGTGGGGACAGACTGGGCTGCAGACTGACAGAGGGTCGTGAAGTGTGTACCAGCTGGGGAGAACCCAGGCAAGCGGAGTAAGGTCCACGCAGAGGTCAAGGGCCGGCAGCAGACAGCGGTATCAGTAAACAAGCAGAAACGGTAAACAGGTCAGGGATCAGGGTCACAGGATACACAAGCGGAGTCAGTTCAAAGCCAAAGGTCATACACGGTAAATCAGAAGTGGTCTCAGAAGACTAGAGCAGAAAAAAGCAGGTCAGCAGACTGGAGCACAGAAGCTATAACCGGCAATGAGGTAGCAGACCTCATTGCCTTAAATACTAACCCCAACCAATCAGAGTCTAGCTCTGCCAGAATACTGCCCATATTTAATTAGCCCACAGGTTATCTATGTGCGCACGCACCCAGCAGTTCCCCTTGCTGGGACGCGGCGCTCTAACACACAGCTTCCCGACCGTTGCCCCGGTCGCCATAGCGATGGCCGGGACGGAGGTAGGGGAGTCGCGGCGGCTGGGCACCGCCGCGGTTTGTAACACTTCTATGCTGTCATTAAAATAATCTTCCACCATCCTTTGGATGTTGATAGTAGGATCAGGTGGAGTTACGGCTGAGGTGTCATTTGTTTTGTCAATTCTTTTAGACCAGACCAGATGTCAAAATGTTGTGCTGAGTCATCTACATGATGCCTGGGTCTCTTGGGAAAGATAAGATTTTTCCTAGCAACAGTTGAGTGAGAAACTTAAGGAAGAGGCGCCGTCCTGTTACGTAACACTTGAGCTGTCATCTTGCTCACCAGGTCACAATATTATTTTACTATACTTTCGGACAAAGACTGCAGCGACCTGGCTGGATGTTAAGCAACATAGCAACGACACAAACACACGGCAGTTCATAGCACATCTAGGAAACATTGCCACACAGGGGTAGCTGAAAGGAAAAGTAGTGCAAGATGGAATTGTCCTTGGGCCCTCCCAACCACTCTTATGTTAGATTTAAAAAGGACATGCACACTTTAACAAACCAAGCACTTCAGTGACAAGGAGTACCACTTTTGCGGCTGATGTGCTTGGTTTGTTTGGCCCCACAAAAAAAACTAACAATGGCCTTAAGGCACCTAAGCTAACAGTGCTGTTAATGAACACTACTGTGGCAAGATGTTGTTGTCATCATCCTCAGCCTCATCCTCACCCTCATCAGTGTGTACATCATCCTTACACATTATTAATATATCACCACTGGAATCCACCATAACAGAAGTCTCTGTATTTTGATGTAATTGGCAGGAAAGGCCTTCCTTGTGGAAATTGCAGTTCATTTTAAAGAACATCATCTTTTTCACATTTTGAGGAATTAACCTCCTACGTTGTTTGCTGACAAGGTTCCCAGCAGTGCTGAAAACTGTTTCCGAGTACCCACTGTAGGGTGGGCATCTTAGACAGTGCAAAGCGAGTTGGTATATGGGTCTCCAAATTTCCTTTTTTTCCTCCTAGTATGTAAAGAGACTGCCTGATGTGTCTATTTCTATGCTGTCATTAAAATAATCTTCCACCATCCTTTGGATGTTGATAGTAGGATCAGGTGGAGATACGGCTGAGGTGTCATTTTTTTTTGTCAATTCTTTTAGACCAGACCAGATGTCAAAATGTTGTGCTGAGTCATCTACATGATGCCTGGGTCTCTTGGGAAAGATAAGATTTTTCCTAGCAGCAGTTGAGTGAGAAACTGAAGGAAGAGGCGCCGTCCTGTTACGTAACACTTGAGCTGTCATCTTGCTCACCAGGCACTCCTTGCATCTCTTGAGATCTGGGTCAATTGGAAACAAAGAGAAGACATAACTCTTAAACCTAGGATCAAGCACAGTCCCCAAAATGTAGTAATCCGATTTCAAGAAACTCTTGGATCCTGGCGAAGAGAATAAAGTACTTGATCTACAAGTCCGACATACTTAGCGTAATTGCTTTATTTAACCTCCTGCTTTCTCAAGCTCGCAGTGTCTGAACTCACTTTACAGGTGATTACTTTGAATGGTTTCAGCACCTTGCACAACACGGAAAGTAATCTCCACTCCGCTTGAGTAAAATACAGTCCTCCTCCTTTCTCAATGTCATGGCTTGTGGAGTAAGCGTGGATGGGTTTTTGCTGTTCCTCCATCCTCAGAAGCATTTACAGGGTGGAATTCCACCTTGCCACCACCTCTTGCTTCAGTTGTTGGCAGGACAAATTAAATTGCTCTTGTAGCTGCTGCAATCTCCTACATGCTGTTACCGAATGCTGGAAATCTCCAGATATTTTACGGGCCACAGACAGCATCTCCTGCACGTCCCTGTCATTTTTTTTAAGAGCTCTGTACCACCAAGTTTATTGTGTGAGCAAAACAAGGAATGTGATGGAATTCACCCAGCTGTAATGCTCTCACAATATTGGTGGCGTTATCAGAAATGACATATCCTGAAGAGAGTCCAGACGGGATAAGCCATGTTGCAATGACATCTCTTTTTTTTGTAACAGATTGCCAGCTGTATGACACTTAGTGAAGCCGGTGATACACAGAGTAGCCTCCCTCTGAAAAATGGGACGTTCATGCTGCTGCTGTTTTGGCTGGTGAAGGCGAATCACCAACCCAGTGGGCTGTCACAGTCATATAATCTTTTGTTTGCCCAGTTCCGCTTGTCCACATATCTGTGGTTAAGTGTACATGGGGTAAAATGGTATTTTGCAGCCCATTAATTCCATTTTTGCTAACCTTCTGGTAGAGGTGAGGAATAGCTTTTCTAGCAAAATGTTGTCGTAAAGGAATTTGGTAATGGAGACACAATACCTCAAGTAACTGTCTGAAACTAGCTGCATTAATAGTGGATATTGGACACAGATCTAATACTAGCATAGTCGCCATGGCATCTTCGACTGGGTGACAGCTTTCAAACTTGCTTCCTCTTGCAAAGGATTGTTTAACAGTCAATTGTTGTAAACTACTAGTAGTCTTCTTCTTGGTCTGCTTCTGGGATGAAGATCTACCCCCAGCAGCAGCAGCAGCAGCGGCAGCAGTAGGACTAATGCTCAAGAATTATTCTCAGGAATCCAGGATAGTGGAAGAATCATCTAGCCTTAACAAGGCTAGGATATTGATGAGGAAGGTGTTGTGGGGCATAAGTTTTTGATTTTCCCAACAGCTTGCCATGAACTCGCTACAAATGGCGTAACATGGATGATGGTTAAGGTCCCTACCTCTACTGACCGTGGCTTAACAAACGCTACAAATGACTAGACAACTGTTGTCAGGATTTGGGAAGAAGTTATACTACACACAGGAGGTGGATTTTTTGGTCTAATGCACAGGCATGACAATGGCCTTCTTCTTATCACATGCAAGAACTGCTTCCTTTGGTGCAGGACTTACACAAACAACATCCTCGTCAGCTACACAAATATCCCCCTCATCCTTTTGCAATTCCAAAGTGGCATCCTAAATTTGTGCATCACCGGCTACACCTGGGCTGCTCATGCAATCTTCAGAAATGCTGAAAGGGGCCTTCTTTATGGGTACACTATCAGAAAGGTCAGGCTTACACATAGCACTCGTGGATAGACTCTCCTCATGGATTAATGTCATTTCTGAATCTGAACATACATTTTTCTCTGATGCCTTACTGTTTTCTTTCGGCTCGGCTTTTACACGTAAAAGTATTTGGACACCACTTTTGGAGTCAGAATGACAAGATCTTGCTTGGTCATGACTGATCTTACAAGAATATGCCTCAGTGACAGTTGCAGAGCTAGCACTCATAGAGAAAGGAAATTTTATTTTTTTCTGCAGATAACTTTGCTTGGATTACAGTTTTTTTCCCTGCAGATTTAGAACAAGACTGCCAGCCCTATTATTTCTATTTCATCAATGACAATTAGCAATGTAGCTCTCCTGTTTCTGTGTGAGCTATAACTCAGTAGAATATCACTGGAGACTTTGAAGAACACTGCTACCCCTCCTCTTTCTTTTCTAGCTATGACACTGCCCAACTGCACTAGAGACTGCCAAGAACTGTGCTACCCCCTTCTGTGTGTCTCTGTGAAAATGTGCTGGATCGCCGTGGAGGGTGGTACTTATAGGATGCAAAACTTGCGAGATCCAACGACGTCAGCTTTGCCTCGTTTTCAGTTCCCAGGGTGCGCGAAAGTACCGAGCCGGTACTCGAATCTGCTACGTTCGGGTGGGTCCGGTTCTCGGGGAACCGAGCCTGATCATCTCTACTTTTAATTCAGGCTAATATTCCAACAGGGCAAGATGCTGCAGGTTGACATTGCATGTTGTTGCCAAGTCTATGAGTATACCTGAGTTATTATTATTATTATTGTTAGTTTATAAAGCACCACCATATTATGCAGTACAGATTATATATGATGTTCTCATTTTTCCTTGGCCCACTGGAGCTTTTAGTCTAAGTTCCCTAACACACAAGGGCACACATCAGAGTCCATTTTAGTGAGCAGTTAATTAACCTACCATGTATGTCTTTGGAATGTGGGAAGAAAACATAGGAAACCCACACTAACATGGGGAGAACATATCAGCTCCACATATGTAAGGTCCAGGTCAGGAATCATGAACCCAGCACTCTGATGCAACAGTGCAAACCGCTGTGTCATCAGTGATTTTTCATTCATTTACTGTCCTATTTTGGGCATAATATGTATATATATTTCTAGGACATAAATTCTTAACCCTACACTTATCCACTCTGAACCTTATCTGCCATGTAGCTGCCTAATATCACAATGTATTTACATCATATTTTTTGACACATATACTACTGCAGAGATAACACTTTTAATAGCAAGCCTGGACTGGAGTATGAACCATTGAAAACTGCCGTCTGGTCACTGATTTTAGTTGGTTTTGTATACATGAGACACATGCACCCCCCGTCCTCAACACACACAGCAGTACATTTTACAATAAGGTGTGTGACCTCTAAGATCAGGAAGAAATGGAATGTTTTGTGAGGATTACATGTATGATTTGGGTGGATTTCAATTGTTCTAAATGAGATGCAAAATTGGTAGATATGCTAATGTATGAAGTATTGATTTTATTGACCAAAACTCTTTAACTTAAACAGTAAACAACTATGAAGTCGTGTTAAATGATTTAGCAATATCTGCCAAATCCGTCTTTCTACACACCTACCCAAAGAGACGATGATTATCACGATTGGTCTTTCCAAAATACATGCTTTTGGTGCCATTTTCTAAAACATATTTATAATTTCAGCCTCTTGGCAACCTTTGAAAAACTTTCTCCACTGTTGTAGATGTTAAAATGGCAGGTGTATACGTGACAAGAATAGATCATCATCATCATCATCATCTTCACCATCATCATGATCACCATTACAGTATATAGCACCACCAATTAGATCACAATCACTTTTTGAATACTTTCCCTCCACATTTTTTTGCCAGTCCATTAGCACCATACCAGTTAACATAAATCTGGATATAATGGTTTGGAGACAGAAGCTTCATTGTGTTCAGCCCTCTATGGCACAGAAGTATGGGGTTTCGGAGGCTGGATACATATTACAGGTATGGGAAGGTGTTTTTAAAAATACATTGCATAGAAAATGTAAAATAAAGTAACTTCCAGTCAGATATTTTGGCAAAGCTTCCCCATGGGAAAAAGCCTATTTAACTAAAATAACCATTGTCCTCGTATACCTATTGCCATCTCAGAATGTCGATAGCCAGGGGTACTGTTAAGAAAAAATGCTTTAGTAATAAATAAAATGAAGCATTTTTTTTAATAAAGATTTTTATTTATACCATTTTCATTTATACAATTTTTTATGTAACTTTATTATTTTTTAGTGAATCAGTAACTGGAAGCCCAAATCCAGGGTTCTAGTTCCAATATGCAAGTGCAGATTGACACCAGACTGGCCTGGTGAGCAGTAAGACTCCTCATACTGCTACAAGCCTGCAAGCCTGCATTGTCAGGGAGCGGAGCATCACTCAGCTGCCCCTGGCCCATTTTTTTAAAAAAAATTCTGATAAGCAGCAATAGAAAATCTTCACCATAGAGAGGTCTTCATATATAGACCCCTAAACATAGTCTGGAGGAAGGCAAGGTGTGACAATGGGGGAGGACTGAGGTTTTCATTATTAAAAATGTATTTGTGTGAGCTGCTTTTGGGAGCACCATAACATATTATTATGCAGTTTTGCCACAGCGCACAAAGCGGATGGAGCCACTGTATATGTTTACAATAACTCTTTACTGTTGTCAACAATAAGGAACATAATGTGCTACTCTGAGAGCACAGGATTGCATCAGTAAAAGATTGGACCATACTATCCTTTTATGGACTTCTTACATTAGTGTTATTTGTGCCATTAAAGTGCTTGCACTTAAAAAAGGATGTTATAAGGAAAACGGTATGATGTAATTGTTTAGCAATACTAATATATTTGAACTGTTCTATGTGAAAAAATTGTTGACATCTTTAATTATGTCATTTAGCATAAGATTTCAGGAGGAATGTTAATTCCACACAACCTTAGCAACTAATTTTTGTACTTTTATGTTTTGGCTAGAAATTGTGCTTTTAATATTTTTTCTCAATGCATTCTCAGTATTTTTTCTCAAATTAGAAGAATGGTAAAATGTAAGAACGTAAATGCTAAATTTGACATTAAGTGTTATTTAAGAGTGAAAAGTTTAAATCCAAAAAAAGCAGAACACACAACCCCATTTAAACTAATGGTGCCCAGCCTGAGGGATCATTAGCATAGTGCCCCCATTAACCATTGTAACCAAAGCTTAGTTACTAGATATGAGTAAAACTCCTGCTGTTCGGTCAGTGGGATTATTCATAGATTTGAGCCAATGGTTTTGGCAAATAGGATGAAAATGTTTTTTGCAGAACATATGACATTGTTTCAGTAAATGGCATTTACTATACAGCAGTGACCAATGATAGTCAGTTCTACTGCTTCTTTACTATTATCTACTATAGGTCTGGTCTTTCAGTAATAACAGAACTAATTCCCCTCCCTCCATAACCACAAGTATAGTCACTGGTTTGACAGGGCCGGCACAGTTTAAAGTAGAATTTAAAAAAAATTCTAAATATTATGAACATGGCCATCTCCCCAAACACTCAACCAACCCGAGAACTAGATAGCATGAGCTGGTCTTAACTATAATAGGGATACCATAGTGTACAGTCTTCATGGCCTAGTGAAAACCACCCCCAAGTCTTCTATGGGGGAGGGAGCAAAAACAGTTCTTCCTGACCGCAGGGGTCAAGGTAATGAATGAGAATGGGACCCCTGAAGTGCCAACTTTGCTACTCCAGTGGTCCCAGTGTAATGATAATGCGTAACAAAGATTAGCATATTATTTCACAGTTATCAATATAGTATCTGCCTACAATAATCTATAATCTGATTCTACCTAATGTGTCCTCACATTTCATTGTGCAAAGAACTATGCTGATTGCAGGTCATGTTATCAACAGAAATAGAAATGTCAAGTATGCTTCTGTTTGTGGGTGGGAATATTATTATATTGTTTTAGAAAGATTGAGTTTGAATTGATGAGAGGACATCCAAGATGAAATGGCAGAAAGACAGTCAATAACACAAGACAACACAGATGTCGAGAGATCAGGAGAGGATAGATAAATTTGGGTAACGTTGCATAGAGATGATAATGAATTCCAAAGGGGCTTATTAGTTTTCCAAGAGAAGTGGTATAGATTGAGAACAACAGTGGACCTAGTACTGAGCCTTGTGGTAGTACAACTGATAAAGAAAGCGGAGCAGAGGTGGATCCAGAGAAATTAACACTGAAACAGAGATTAGAAAGGTAAGATCTCTATATCTAAATCATATTACATACATCTAAAAAAAATTTACAGAATATGCACATATCTTACACAAGACACTGCAAAAACCTTAATTCATGCAATCATCATCTCCCGCATTGACAATTGCAAGTCCCTCCTTATTGATCTTTCCCTTAAGAGACTCGCACCTCTGTGATCTATTTTGTAAGCAGTGGCCAGATTGATTTTACTTGCAAATGGTTATACCACTGCTGAATCACTCTGTGTGTCTCTACACTGGTTGCCTGTTCTTTTCCGTATACAATATAAAATACTTTTACTAACCTACAAGGCCATCAACAAAGCTGCACCAACAAACAACTTCTCACTTGCCTCAAAATATCTCCCAACTTGACACCTCCGTTCTGCACAAGATCTGCATCTCTCATCCACTCTCATCACATCTTCCCATTGACAGTTACAGGACTTCTTTCGAGGTGCATTCACTCTATGGAATTCCCTCCCTCGCACAATTAGAATTTCTCTGGTCTACAAACCATCAATCTATCTCTGAAAACTCAGGCAAGCTTATAATATTCTTCAACTACCCTCTTGACCTCACTAGATTATTCTATTACCACCTGTTACACAATTCACACAAGGCAAGAACCTTCTGACAAACACTGCTGTGTGACTGGATCATATAGCATACTAATCTCTTTTTTGGGGCGCTGGTTGTGTGTTTTTGTCTTATTTTTTTATCATTCAGAAAACAGACACTATTTCTAGCAACAGTACTGGTGACCTTCCTGAATGTCACTTCTTTCTCATTTGCTGGGTAATTGTTCCAATAGGCATAAACTTTTGCTCAATTTGTTGATTGAACATTAAAGGAGAAGTATTGACAGTTGGCACAGCCATCAAAAATGCTACCAGAATTACAGTCTCTGATGGACACACTCTGCTCCCAATCAGTATTTGCAATTCAAGTACCCTACAAAGATCCCACCCCTACAAACCTCCATTAACAAAATTTCAAGATGTCCCCTTAAGCACATGTATTGTATTGTTGGCTACCGTGATCACTGGAGACTTGAAACATGGGTCCACTCTCCAATCATGTTGACCAGAACCCAGACTCGTGGGTTGTTGTGAGAATGAGATTGGATTTAGTTATTGGAACTCAAACTTCTGAAAATACAGAATATATATACAAATATATAAAAAAGCATGTGATCTCTTTTACAGGCATTTATATGCATTATATAAAAATAACTTCACCAACTATAATATTTATTTGGATAGTGCTGCAGACATTATTTGGCCACTGATATAAAGCATTTATTTGTTCAGCAACATGTTCTTCTGAATGCATTATTCCTGTGACTTCTAGCAACATTGAAAATAATAATAATACTTATGCAGGACTTTTCTCTCTTAGGCTCTAAATTTGTATACAGAGAATATTGAACACAATTTAGATATTTCTACAGGATAAAATATTCCCTTAATACTTGCAATCCAATTTTGTAGTGTTTTGACACACTTTTAATTAGACACGGTTGTCTGAACAGCACTTCTGCTTAACAATTGGGATCAATAGTGCCAAACCTGCTTAAAATCAAGAGGTGTTCTTTATATATCTGCAGTCTCTACAGAAAATCTGACAATACAATGTCAAATATAAATACACATTTGATTTTTTCCATACGATGATTCATTTTTGAGAGTGTGATGGCCCTTTATGGATTTCTTGTGATATTACCATGCACTTGATTATGCTATGCCTCAGGGGGGTATTCAATTGTTAGCGTTAACGGGAAAAAACGAGCACTCAAAAAATATTACCGTTTATACGGTAATATTGCGCGTGAAAAGCGTTAATATGGTAGTTTACTCGCGGAATTTCACGGCGAGCTGAAATTTCGAGAGTAATTACCATATTAACGCTAAGATTTTTTGAGCGCTCGTTTTTCCCCGTTAACGCTAACAATTGAATACCCCCCATAGATCTTAGATTCCATAAATTATAACCCATAGTGTTAGGAAACTTTCTAACACACAAGTACTTGATAGCTTATTTGTACACTGAAATTTAAAGTTGATATGTGTGTGCTACATGAAAAAACAGGCAGTATTTAACTTATGTGCAAAACAGAACACTCATTTGCACCCCTTGCATTGTAACATGGTTTTGTCCAGGAGACTGAAATAAGAATCCTCTTCATTTAAGATCCTTAATGAATCAGGGCCTATGTGCTGGAACTTTATTATGGTGAACTATTTACAAATGAATGTGTGAGTGTAAGTGTATGCAGAAGTGTTCACTAGTGTTATTGCGTAATGCACCCTTCCACACCGCAGCGTGCTATTTGCATATTTTCAGATAAAGCCAATTAAATCGATGGTTATTAATTTGAAATGACTTCATCCAATTATTTGATTTTCACAGGAGCTTATATAAAAATGTCAAACCTACCACACTTACACACCAGTGACAATAATATTTCAAAAGACAATATAAAATAGCAAGCCATAATTGCTTAAGTTCTTGTCTGGTAGCTTGGAACAAACTTATATTACTATGGAGGAAAGGTGCTTAATTCTTCCTATGTTCCTAAGGTGAAAGAATTATATGTTGACAGCTACTGCCATCTGCTGTTTAAGTTGTAAACTTCCATCGAGCACCATACCCAGAATACATACACGGGAGTCTATTTAATAAAAGTTACAGTAATAGCAATAGACCGTGGTGATCAACTATAACTTTCAGCGTCATTTATAATATTTTATCATTGTAGGGGTGTTCATCTGCTGCCCATGCTCTTAGCTCAGTCCATACCGGTTTGGATCGAACAAACGCGAAAGGTGTTGAACTGTTTTTGGACCTATATTACTATTTATAGCATTAATATTCATTTCCAGTCATTTCCAGTGTATTTTATAATAATCCCTTAACAACGGTCCAAATTTTCACCAATTTTGCCTGTCTGCAGCGGTCTGGCTGGCTAAAATTAGTGATAGAGCAGTGGCACAAATATATGGCACAAATACATGGCAGTTTAATAAAAAATACAATCCCTAGACAAGGGGACATTATAGATGATCTGGTAGTCTTGTAAAAAAGCACTTTAGAGATCATAGGTACCTTTATTCAATGGGGAGTACTTTTATGATATCTCTCTACTCTCTGATTTACTTCATAATCAAGAAAGAGCATAACAGAGCATCCATAATAGACACTTATGCTATAGAAACAGGCAACGGTCATTGGAAGGACAGTGGTAGTATTAATATAATTAATTAATAACGTTAATACAGACATTGATAAAACTAAATAATAATATGGTGGCCTGCACCTTCATCTTTTAAGTACTATGCACTTATCGTTGGGTACAGTATTCACCAGGAGCCAAGAGTAGAGCTTTCAAACACCTTGTTTCACTATAAGTGCTTTTATGGTTTGAGTAATGCTGCCCTTGTGAATGTTTTTGCAAGTATATAAATATGTCATGTATAATATATGTATATATTTCAATATGGAATGTACAATATATAAAAACATTTTTAGATATTTGTATAGCTTTAAAAGAACAATACCAATAGGCTAAGTAATATGTAAGCCAGACAGTTCAGATTGGGCAATAGTTGGCCATATCGCATAAGTAAGTATGTATAACTCACATTGATGCAGATTTTGTTGACAAACATCTGTCTTGACAACACAAAGCAAATGAATTTGCAAGTCACACATTTGACAGCTGCCAGGACTTCTGGCTGTATAGTCTGACAGTGTAACAGTGATGTGTTTACTAAACACGGTGCTAGGATGCAGTGTGTTGTATGTAGCGATTTTCAAAATAAACTCAGGAGAGTTTGCTTAATCGCAGCTTCATACATTTGAGACTTTAATAGCTATAGTGGCAAACACTTGGGACTTTGATCCCTATTGATTTTGGAAATAGTGATTTTGACAGAAACACAACTCTGGTGATTTTACATGAAGTCTCAGCTTCATACATCATCGAGTTATAACTCTCCTGAGAAAATTGCTGGATTTGCAAAAGCGCACCTTGATACATTTACCCCCAGATGTTAAAATGTTGTGCTGAGTCATCTGCATCATCAATGGGTGTCTTTAAGTTTTGCAACTTCCCTTTGCAATGCAGCGCCGCTTGAAATTTAATCGCCGAACACGCTGAACACGCGGGTGTTGAAGAACCCGCACGTTCATACATTTACCCCCAGATGTCAAAATGTTATGGTGAGTCATCTGCATCATGCCTGGGTCTCTTGCGAAAGCTAAGTTTTTTCTGAGCAGCAGTGGACTGAGAAACTGCAGGAGGAGACGCCATCCTGTCACGTAACACTTGAGCTCACCAGGAGCTCCTTGCATATCTTGAGATTTGGGTCAATTGGAAACAAAGAGAATACATAGCTCTTAAATCTAGGATCAAGCACAGTCACCAAAATGTAGTAATCTGATTTCAGGATTTTGATAACTCTTGGATCCTGGCGAAGCGAATAAAGTACTTGATCTACAAGTCCGACCTACTTTGTGTAATTGCCTTGTTTAATCTCCTCCTTCAGTTTCTCAAGCTGCTTTTCAAAAATCTAATTAAGGGAATCACTTGGCTCAAGCTAGCAGTTTCTGAACTCACTTCACAGGTGACTATTCAAATGGTTTAAGCACCTTGCACAACACGGAAAGTATTCTCCACTGCGTTTGAGTAAAATACATCCCCCCTCCTTCCCCAATGTCATGGATTATGGAGTGAGAGTGGATGGCTTTTCACTGTTCCTCCATCCTCAGAAGCATATACAGGGTGGAAATCGGAAATCTACCTTATTACCAGCTCTTGCTTCAGTTGGTGGCAGGGCAAATTAAATTGCTCTTGTAGCTGCTGCAATCTACTACATGCTGTTGACGAAATGCTGGAAATGTCCAGATATTTTATGGGCCACAGACAGCATCTCCTGCATGTCCCTGTCATTTTTAAAAAAGCTCTGCACCACCAAGTTTATAGTGTGAGCAAAACAGGAAATGTGATGGAATTCACCCAGCTGTAATGCTCTCACAATATTGGTGGCATTATCAGAAATGACATATCCCGAGGAGAGTCCAAGCAGGTTAAGCCATTTTGCAATGACACCCCTTAGTTTTTGTAACAGATTGTCAGCTGTATGCCTCTTAGTGAAGCCAGTGATACACAGAGTAGCCTGCCTCTGAAAAATATGACGCTCTTGGGTACATTCTTCTGCTGTTCCTGGTGGTGAAGGCGAATCACAAACCCAGTGGGCTGTCACAGTCATATAATCTTTAGTTTGCCCAGTTCTGCTTGTCCACATATCTGTGGTTAAGTGTACAGTGGGTAGAATGGCATTTTGTGGGCCAATAATTACATCTTTACTAACCTTCTGGTAGAGATGAGGAATAGATTTTCTAGTAAAATGGTGTCGTGATGGAATTTGGTAACGGGGACACAAGACCTCAAGTAAATGTCTAAACCAGTTGCATTAATAGTAGATATTGGACGCAGATCTAATACTAGCATAGTCGCCATGGCGTCTGTGATCCGCTTTGCGAGTGGGTGACAGCTTTAATACTTGCTTCCTTTTGCAAAGGATTGTTTAACAGTCAATTGTTGTAAACTACTAGTAGTCTTCTTCTCGGTCTGCTTCTGGGATGAAGATCCACCCCCAGCTGTAGCATCAGCAGTGGGATTAATGCTCAAGAATTCTTCTCAGGAATTCAGGATAGTGAAGGAGTTATCTAGCCTTAGCAACTTGGATGCAGGACTAACTCTGATCGCTACTGAGGATATTGATGATGAAGGTGTTGTGGGTGTAGATTGCAGGTGATGGGATATAGCTGAGAAAAGGGACCTAGTTGATGCTGGACTGCTTGTTGTTATTTTTTTAGCATAAATTTCAGATTTTCCCAACAGCTTGCCATGAACTTGCTTCAAATGGCATAACATGGATGAGGTTCCTAGATGGTTAAACAGGGGCGCACGGAGAAAACAAAAAACAAAACAAAAACCCGAGAGAGCAGCTGCGCATGCAGAAACCCCCCCTGCGTGCGCCACTGTTAAGGTCTCTATCTCTACTGACTGTGGCTTTACAAACGCTACAAATGGTTAGAAATCTGTTGTCAGGATTTGGGTAAAAATAATTCCACACATAAGAGGTGGATTTTTTGGTCTTATGCCCAGGCATGACAATTGCCTTCTTCTTATCACGTGCAAGAACTGCTTCTACTGGTGCAGGACTTACACAAACAACATCATTCTCAGCAACATCCTCATTAGCGCCGTCGTCAGTTACACAAATATCCCCCTCATCCTGTTTCAATTCCAAAGTGGCATCCTCAATTTGAGTATCGCCAGCTACACTTGGGCTGAAAGGAGCCTTCTTTATCGGTACAGTATCAGAAAGGTCAGGCTTAAACATAACACTAGTGGATAGACTCTCCTCAGGCATTTGTGTCATTTCTGAATCTGAACATACATTTTCTTCTAATGCCTTACTGTTTTCTTCCAGCTCGGTTTTTACACGTAAAAGTATTGGGGCACCACTTTTTGAGTAAGAATGACAAGCTCTTGCTTGGTCATGACTGACCTTACAAGAAGATGCCTCAGTGACAGTTGCAGAGCTAGCACTAATAGAGAAAGGCGAAGGCCTGATTTTTTTGTTGCCACTGCGTGTGTAGAATGGCATGTTGGCAATTTTATTTTTTTCTGCAGTTAACTTTGCCTGGATTACAGGTCTTTTTTTCTTTACCAAGGTACTATTCCTGCTCCCCTTCTGCATGGATGGATCACCTACATTTTTGTTTACTTGACTTAATAACACTATGCACTTTAACATAGGCTTTAGCAAATGACATAGAGGAGTTACTATCATCATGACTGGTGCCAGCAGCTGCTTTGTGCTCCTGGTCTTCTGTGTACTGCTGTGAATCCATTTTGATAACACAGTACAATGTGACTGCAGATTTTGAAGAACACTGCCAGCCCCATTATTTCTATTTCAGCAATGTCAATTAGCAATGGAGCAATGGACCTCTCCTGTTTGTGTGTGAGCTATAACTCAATAGAATGTCACTGGAGACTTTTAAGAAAACAGCCACCCCCTCTTCTCTTTCTTTCATTTTAGATATGATGCTGCCCAACTGCACTAGAGACTACCAAGAACCGTGCTACCCCTTCTGTGTCCCTCTGTGAAATGGTGCTGGATCGCTGTTAAGGGCGGTACTTATAGAATCCAAAACTCATGAGATCCGACGACACAACAATGATATTTTGCCTCAATTTTACTTCCGAGGGTGCGCAAAAGTACTGAGCTGGCTCGGTTCGGTACTCGGATCGTGGAAGTTTGGGTGGGCTCAGTTCTCTGAGAACCGAACCCAAGCATCTCTACTTGAAACTGGTGTCATTCTACACTTGTGGGATGTTCATTTGTCTGAACAGCTTCAAGTTTGCCTTTAAAGCTGTCAGTATTATGAGGCTGTTGTGCATCACACCTTCGGTTTTATTATGTCTGGCTGTTCCTTGTCGCCGTTTGAAGTATGGTAATAATCAGTACCACTGCAGAAACTTACCCCTTTGTAGGATTACAGATGTTCCAGTCTTCTCCTGTACCTTCCGTCTACAACCAACGTGTGTGAGAACGCCCGAGCGGTGTCCTTGGAAACGGAGTAGTCGTGGGCACGGCTAGGTCCGAATTACGCATGTGGCTGATGATGAAGAAATGCTGTTCTTTGTTCTGCAATGGTATTTAAATAATCTGAATGAATGGAGTGTCAGGATTAAACACAGAAGTGTAGTGTTTAACACGTTTTGCCCTTGAGCTTCCTCAGTGATATAGTTGGACCATGCTGGATTTGAAGAGCTTAAATGGGCACCATGCCTGGTAGTGGTTCTTGATTGGTCAGTCCTTGTTCGGTCTGCTATAGGTCTATACTGTAATTTATAGTCCTTTGGGCAAATCAAAGTGGCTCTGCTTATCTGGCAATATATAGAAAGATTTTCAGCTCATAAATCATTCAAGGTTGCAATTATTTTGTCTGACAAATAAACGTCCATCATAAATTATACAAATTCAATCTTGATATAATCGATCTCTGTTTATGGTGCTAAGCAGAGATCAGATATAGATCAGTATTGTGACAATGTTATAGTCTGTCAAACAAGAATTATGTTATAGTCTATCAAACAAGGGTTATGTTGTGTTATATATAGCTAAGCATAAAGATGTTAATGAGGGCCACTTAATAATATGGATAATGGATTAAAGTACGCTTGGTATAATGATAACTCCTATGTTGAAAGCTACTGATGCTGCTGGTGGCGATATACCTACCCAGTGGGCTGCCATGGCCATGTAGTCTTTGGTTTGACCAGTACCGCTTGTACACATATGCATAGTTAAGTTGACAGTTGGTACAATGGCATTTTCTAGGGACTGAATTACTTTTTGCTTAACCTCCCGATACAGCTGAGGAAGGGTTAGGGAAGAAATGGAATTTGGTAGTGTGGACATATGACATCAACTAAGTGGCTATTACCGTATGCATTGATGGTGGAAATTGGATGCACATCCAATGCTAACATAGTTGCCATGGCTTTAGTTATCTGCTGTGCAACAGAATGCTGACTGACATACTTGTTTCCTCTTGCAAATGCTTGCATCACAGAGAATCTTCACAGAGAAGTAAAACTATACTTACTATTCCTGCTCCCCTTCTGTATAGATGGATCACCTCCAGCAACAGCAGCTGCAGCATGCAAATATGTCTCTTAGGAATCATGGATTACATTAGGGAAGCCAATTGGAATTGGAAAATTGGATGCTGGATTACATGCTAAAATAAGGAGGTTGATGATGAAGGTGTTGATGATTGCAACTGTCTATCCATTTGGCTGCTACCTGATGCTGGGCTGCTTGCTACTATATATAATTTACCATGTTTGGAAGCACGACTTTAATGAAGGAGGTGCCTAGATGGAGCAGCACTGGCTAAGTGGTTAGCACTTCTGCCTTACAGCAGTGGGGTCATGAGTTCAATTCCCGACCATGGCCTTATCTGTGAGGAGTTTGTATGTTCTCCCCGATGCGTTGGTTTCCTCCGGGTGCTCAGGTTTCCTCCCACATTCCAAAAACATACTAGTAGGCTAATTGGCTGCTATCAAAATTGACCCTAGTCTGTCTGTCTCTGTCTCCCTCTGTGTCTGTCTGTGTGTGTGCGTTAGGGAATTTAGACTGTAAGCCCCAATGGGACAGGGACTAGTGTGAGTTCTCTGTACATCGCTGCGGAATTAGTGGCGTTATATAAATAAATGGTAATAATAGATGATCAACACAGGCAGCACAGTGGCCTAGTGGTTAGCACTTCTGCCTCACAGCACTGGGGTCATGAGTTCATTTCCCGACCATGGCCTTATCTGTGTGGAGTTGGTATGTTCTCCCTGTGTTTGCGTGGGTTTCCTCCGGGTGCTCCGGTTTCCTCCCACACTCCAAAAATATACTGGTAGGTTAATTGGCTGCTCTCAAAAAAATTATCCTAGTCTCTCCCTGTCTGTCTGTCTCCCTCTTTGTCTGTGTGTGTGGCTATATGAGGAAATTTAGACTGTAAGCTCCAATGGGGCACTGATGTGAATGAGTTCTCTGTACAGCGCTGCGGAATAAGTGGCGCTATATAAATAAATGATGATGATGATGATCAACATCCCTACCTCTACTTATTTTGGCCTAACAAAGGCTATAGATGCTTTGACAAATGTTGTCTGTGTTTGGATAAAAATATTTCCATACAGAAGAGGTGCTTTGTTTCATCTTATGCCCTGGCATGCAAATCAGGGGTATAAGGTGGTGGTATGCCTTAGTTCAACAAAATCATCATCATCCTTCTCATTATTTTGTTCAAGTACAACACATTCATTTTCAGATCCCCAATTATCCCCTTCATCCTCTTGCACATTTGCAACTTCAAAAGAAGCCTCCTTAATTTCTATGTATAAATCATTATCATTAATATAACTATTACTGCTACTCATCCTTAGATTTCTAAATGGTTGAGGAATTTTGGAAGGAGTCTGATCTATATTGACAATGTCAGACTCTGAAATGTCAGACTCGCATATAGCGCTCGTGGATACTTTCTTTAGACTCTCCATAGGATTCTGTGAGTGTCCAAGTTGTTCTTCAGCCTCAGTGTTATTTTTCCAGCACTGATTTGTATGCTATGGAGGTGACAGTGACAGACCTACACTCTGAGTGAGAGTGTGGTGCATGGGAAGTTAAGGATGATGCATGACCATGTTGGGAACTCTGTTTTGCAATGGCCATTATAGTACATATACCAGTACCAGCAGTAGCAAGATCCCTACTAGCAAAAAGTGGGGATGTTCTGAGAATTGTCTTTCCACTGTGGGTAGTGTATGAAATGTTAGATATTTTCCTTCTTTTGAACAAAACACCACATTTATCAGAAACTTCACTCTTAATCCTCCTCCTTACATCATAAGCTGATGTTTATTTGAGATTGAATTTGACAAATAATGTTTGGATTTTGGGGACCTTCTGACTGCATGACCTTTTATTCTAGTAGACGTCGTACTGCCAGTACTGGTACAGGGATGCTCCTGATCTGTAGAGTGATCCATGGTTGTCAAGAGGAGTAATGCTACTTGAACAAGTTGGAGCTACTTGTAGGTGTCTGTCACCACACCACCTATGAGTTAGGGAAAGGAGGGAATGTTACATTGTAATTCTTATGACACTGCTCCACAATATATTTCTAATTTAGAAAATGTGTTGTTACTTCTTAAATACAAATTTTATATTTTTTGAGGGGGTTGTGCTTCTCAGAGTCGAAGAAAAGTACACCCTGTTTTTTTGGGGCACTTTTGCTCACAGTGAAGACAATAACCTGTTTTTTTGTCTGCCTAACAAAGATGTCACTGCCTGCCTCTGACAAAATTGCTTTGTGTAATAAAGCGAAAACACTTTAGATTGTAGAAGAATTATATAAATTTTTTGGGGGGTACTGCTGCTGACATTCAAGAACAACCCCCTATTTTTTGCCCGCTTAATAAAGATGTCATTACCTTCTCCTGACAAAATTAGCTTTGAGTACAAAAGAGAAAAAAAAAATAGATTTTAGTAGGAAGAAATATATTGGCTTTTTTTTGAAGGGGGGGGGGGGGGGGGTACTGCTACACTGCTGCTCATACTCAAATACAACACCCGTCTATTCGTTTTCTGGTGAATGCTGCTCACAATCAAACCCTGTTTTTTGCCTGCTTCATAAAGGTGTCACTAAAACTGACCCTCACGTTTGATTCTTTCATTAGAAAAACCTTTGGAATCAATCAAATAGTTTTTTGGGGTGTGCTACAGCAACAGCAACCTGTTTTTCTCAATTTCCACTGAAATTATAAAGAAATACCAGTTCAGAGTGATGTCTATATATACTACTATATAATACACAATAAATATATATAGTATACTATACTATGCACATACACAACAGCCAGTGCTCTAAACAGTGCTCTGACAGACTGACATCCCATCAATCAGCAAACTATTCTAGCTGACTGATCGCTACAGAAATAAACTGCATTGAAATTAATCGCAGCTACTGGTTTTAATGTAAAATTCCCTATTTCACACTAACGCTTCAGTCACTCTCTACGCATGCACAGTGTGCAAGTCACCTTCCTTCCTACATGCTGTCTGTTCTAAATTTGCAGATGAGAATGGGGCGGGCTATATATATATATATATATATATATATATATATATATATATATATACAGAAGATACTAATACAAAAGTCATGAGGGTTTTGAAAAAAAAAATTCCGTAAATATGATGTTATGCCCCGTTTTCAGATCCGATTTTTGCGCGAAGAATCGAGTTTTGTTTATGCTCAGATCCACCAATCTTATATCTGTCTAATTTCTCAGAACCGCTCATCTCTAATATATATATAGATATATATATATATCTATATCTGTGTGTATGTATATCTATATCTATATCTATCTATCTATCTATCTATATATATATATATATATATATACATATATATATATACATGAACAAATAAAGGATATATCTGGCGCTGATCACCACAGCGTAGCTAACTTCCAATATTAAAATGGAAAATATATAAATATATAATATATGACAATTGAGTCCCGTATCTACAATATATAAAAAATCACTTGACTCTAGTGAGAGTGGCAGCCTCGATAGCCTGAAGCCAGATGGTTAGTCCGGACGGAATGGTTTACTGCAACAGAAAAACAAGCAGGGCGCCTCTCAGTGATATATCAAATATACAACGTGGAATAGAGCAATACCATGCGTACCGTGAGGTAAACAATGATGTGTCTTGTAGGAGATAGTGGAGTAGTCTTAGCTGTACTTGTAGTCCTCCAGATCTCCACCGATCAGTACCAAAATGTAGAAAAAACAACCATAGTATAACTCTGTATTATAATAGAGCTGTATCCAGTGTGTTTTCCAGTACCTCATGTGAGTGCTTTTATTATATTTTATTAAAATTTTTATATGCATACCAAAATACCTTCCTTTTTTTCAATCTTATGCATTTTCGCCATCTGGATGAGGTTGTGACATCTGGTACGCTGATTTAGAAATCTTTTATTGCACTTATATGGGTGTCATCTAATGTATAACCTTGGGATACCAATCCCACACACCCCATAGGATTTTGGGGATATTGCCCTCACTATTATAATACAGAGTTATACTATGGTTGTTTTTTCTACATTTTGGTACTGATCGGTGGAGATCTGGAGGACTACAAGTACAGCTAAGACTACTCCACTATCTCCTACAAGACACATCATTGTTTACCTCACGGTACGCATGGTATTGCTCTATTCCACGTTGTATATTTGATATATCACTGAGAGGCGCCCTGCTTGTTTTTCTGTTGCAATATATATATACATATATATAAATATATATATGTGTGTGTGTGTGTGTATATATATATATGTGTGTGTATATGTATATATATATATATATATATATATATATATTATAGATAGATATTTAAATATATTTATAAATACACACACACACACACACATACACACACACACACACACACACACACACACACACACACAGCTAACAGCTTCCACTCGTCTTGGAAGGCTTTCCACAAGATGTTGGAGTGTTTCTGTGGGAATTTGTGCCCATTCATTCTTTAGAGCATTTATGAGGTCAGATACTGATGTTGGACGAGAAGGCCTGGCTCGCAATCTCTGTTGCAGTTCATCCCAAAGTTGTGCAACAGGGTTAAAGTCAAGGCTCTGTGCTGGCCAGTCAAGTTCTTCCACACCAAACTCTTTAAACCAAGTCATTGTAGTCCTTGCTTTGTGCACAGGGGCACAGTCATGTTGGAATAGAAAAGGGCTTTCCCCAAACTGTTTCCAGAAAGTTGGAAGCATAGCATTGTCCAAAATGACTTGGTGAGTTGAAGCATTAAGATTGCCCTTCACTGGAGATAAGGAACCTAGCCCAAACCCTGAAAAACAGTCCCATACCATTATCCCTTCTCCACCAAACTTGACATAGTGCAGTCAGTCAGGTAACAGTTTTCCCAGCATCCGCCAAACCTAGACTCGCCCATCTGACTGGCAAATAGAGAAGTGTGATTCGTCACTCCACAGAACACGTTTCCACAGTCCAGTGTTGGTGTGCTTTACTCCACTCCATCTGACGCTTGGCATTGGTCTTGGTGATGTGAGACTTGCATGCAGCTGCTCGGCCATGGAAACCCATTCCATTATGCTCCCGCCGCACAGTTTTTGTGTTTACATAAATGCCAATGAAAGTTCGGAAATTTTCAGTTATGGATTCAGCTGAGTGTGTACGCACCATGCACCTTAGCAATTGTTGACCCCACTCTGTGATTTTTACGTGGTATTCTGCTTTGTGGCTGAGTTGCTGTAGTTCCAAAATGCTCCACTTTCTAATAATATCATTTACAGTTGACCGTGTAATATCCACGAACCGTCTTATTGCAGTGGTGGCATCCTATCACAGTACCACGCTTGAAGTCACTGAGCTCTTCAGAATGACCCATTTTGTATCACACATGTTTAAAAATGGAGACTGCATGGCTAGGTGCTTGATTTTCTACACCTCTGGCAACGGGTTTGATTGAAACACTTCATTTCAATAATTAACAGGTGTGGTCAAATACTTTTATCCATATATATATATATATATATATATATATATATATATATATATATAGATGTATATATATACAAACATACGCTAACCCTTGTGTTTCAATTTTGGAACCGGTTTTGGTACTAGACCGTGTTCATGTTTCAGCTATGCTACAGGTTTTGCCAAACAATCACAAAAAGGTTTTGGTTTTGGATCGGGATTTAATTAAAAATTGTGGAAAAATAGGTAAAATAAAGTCATCTTGAGCTGTTGTTGCTCATATATTATTATTTATAGCTTTAACATTAATTTCCAGTCATTCCAGTCTATTTTCTAATGATTCCTTCGCAATTGTCCCAATTTTCAACAATTTTGGCCAAAATCTGCAGCGATCTGTCTTAATTAAAGATTTTGCAACTTTGCCATCATTACACTTGCTTTCTCCAATTCAATCCAAAAAATAATAAACTGCATATTGTTGATATCTCCCTTTCATTGCACCCAAACCTCATTCGCATGTTAAGACTTACAATTACTGTAATTGAATAAATAAATAACCACACCAATGTAAATTTAGCAAAAGGTCACAGTTTTTATTTAAACAAAAAAGGTGGCAGAGAGCAATGTGAGCCAGCTAACAACTAATAGCAAAACTGAACAGTGGAAGGTCAAATTGCCATTACAACACTGGTCCCAGGATATAATCCTTTACAATGTTATGGCTTCCTAGTATCTGTCAAAAGCTTTTAGAACTAGCATGAGAGATCTTCACCTATAGCAGCCACCTTTCCCGTAGAGTTGAAACACACTCACAGGTACTCTAAAGCCCCCAGGACTTAACTCAACGTAGTAAAAGCTTATGAGTAAGAACCGATAGCATGGATTTAGGAGAAATGGGGCCAAGAGCACATCCCCACATCCACTCAGGAGGCAGCAATAATTTAATTACAGTGTGGGGCATTCCGGTTGCTCTGGCATCAGAGTGAGTATACCCTTTCTTGGGAACCACCTCTGCTGCAAGTTTCGGGCAGTCCCCTTTATCCCAGGGTTGAACGAAGCTTACCCCATTGGAATGATTTTTCAGCCCACCCTCCCCATTAATATTTACGACATTTGGTTTGATTCAGAAGGGCATAATTACAGCACAGAGCATATAATTAGAACAAGGTAGGAAAGCCCTGCTCTTGGCTACCGATGAATGCTCTGGCAATGTATTGTGTGCATTAATCTTTGAATTTTTGTAGTATGGGTGCAGCCCACCTTCGTCTATTTACTTTTAAAAATATCTAACTCTATTCATTCATACCACTATCAATCCAATGAACTCTGCCTTTTACTGTAGCTTTACTGTCCATTATGGATGCTCTGTAACATTCAAAATGTGTTGTGCGCATAATCTTTGAATTTTTGTAGACCTATGCCTGTTAATTTAATTACAGCCGCGGCCCTGGCTGCCTATTACTAGCTGGGATGCAGCAGCAGTGTGAGAGGCGTCCCGGCTGACAGTAATGGCTGTAATCTGGATACAATAAACCCGTCACTAAACAGCTCTCTAACTCCATCACATAGCGTAAAACATCAGCCATCATATCTCCATCTCTACATGTATTCTTTTCCGTACCAAAATCTGTCCTCTTAATTTCTCAGAATGTGGACTTTCTATTGCATTGTCAATACATGTTTTGGGCAACCAAATCTGCATCAATGTGAGTAATATACATACTTACATGTGTGGGAAGGGCATCTATTAGCCTATCTGAACTGTTTGTTTTACATATTTCTAACATGTCACTAATAGAACATATAAATATTATTTATATACATTCAATGTTTTTATACATGGGTATTGGGGACCACCTCCTCTGCAGGTCTCAGGCAGTCCCCTTTACTCCTGGGTTGGACGAAGCTTCCCACGAAGGAATGATTTTACAGCCCCTCCCCCCATAAATATGTACGAGACCCCTGGTTTGATTCAAAAGGGCAGCATTACAGCACAGATCATATAAGTAAAAAAGGTTAGGAAAGCACTGATCTTAGCTATGGATAAATGCTCTGGCAATGTATTGTGTACTTAGTCTTTGAAATATTTTAGTATGTGCAAGTCCCTTTTGTCTCTCAGCATCTTCATTTATTTATATAGTGACTGCAAATTAGGTAGGTCTTTACAATTGGCTATCTACTTGTCTAAATGTCTACTGATGCCTCTGTCCATCTAATAACATCGGATTGTTACTACTTCTTCACTCTCCATTATGCATGCTGTGTAATGTTCCAAACTTTATGTGCGCGTAGCGTTTTACCATTTTTATCTCTTGCACCTTACACTAGTAGTCAAAGTGGAAATTTAGAAGTGGTGCCATGGAAATTTGAAGCAAATGGCCGGGGGCCAGGTGGATTTTGGTAGTATGAAACTAATTAGCTCTATTAATCAAGATAGTCCTACCACAATCAATATATTCTCTTTCCTACCTGTTCTAGCTGAGCTGCTGCTTAGCCGGATCCTGGAATGTTGGGCCCTATTTAGAAAATGCACAGTTACTATTCATCTCCTGGAAGCCAATTTCTCCAAACTTGCACATTATTAGCAAACCCATTACATCAATAATATATATAATTTATAATAAATAACCACCACACATTCTGTGTCACACATTGCACCAGAATGTGTGGTGGTTGCATCAGCTAAACCTGCATTATGGTCTGTTTTTACCTGTTTCCCTCTGCATTCACTTGTTGGGCTGAACTGACCGTGCACACACCTGGGGGTAAATGTATTAATGTCCGGATTCTTCAACTCCGGCGTGTTCAGCGTCTTCGGCGATTAAATTTAAAGTGGTGCTGCATTGTAAAGGGAAGTTTCCCTTTACAATGGAGCGCTGCTTTAAATTTAATCGGCGAAGACGCTGAACACTCCGGAGTTGAAGAATCCGGACATTAATACATTTACCCCCTGGTCTGCTCAATACTTCCTGCATTCTCTTGATTGGTTAACTGCCTGTCAGCTCTGTCTATTTAAAGCACCTGCTTCTCTACCAAGTTGCCAGATCTTCAGGTTAGACGTGTCTGGGTACTTGCTCTTGTATCCCTGTTTATCTTCTTGTGTTCCTGATTCAATGGCGCTAACCCAG
Source organism: Mixophyes fleayi (assembly GCF_038048845.1). NCBI lineage: Eukaryota > Metazoa > Chordata > Amphibia > Anura > Limnodynastidae > Mixophyes > Mixophyes fleayi. Next base: position 123,745,387 of record NC_134407.1, on the reverse strand, counting down.
CTCTACGGGATTCCACCAGCAACAGCTGCTGCAGACCATCTTATCTATTATTATTTCAGTGGTCTTTGCTTCTGGACTTCTCCTTCTGCTCCCCAGTTTCTCTGTTCTCCAGGCTCTCCCTCAGGTTTCGCCAGTTACTCTCTGAGAGGACTGCGACATGCGGTTAGGGAGCCGCTAAGTCCATGCTCCCTTGTGGGAGCCTCTGGTGAAATCCTCCCTCTCCGTTAGACTCCGCATCTTAACGGGGGTAGTGACCAACAAGGCAAACACTTCGGGCTTCCCAAAACCTTCTGATTGTGACAATCTGTAACACCACCCCCACATTACAGCGATACACTCCCCCACAATCCAGCCCCTCCACATTACAGTAACCTCGCTCCCAGATTCCAATAATTGGGTATATCAGACCAACACCATAGCAATATCACCCCTGCTCTTGCTGCAAACTGCATGAATACCACCTCTCTCCCCACACTGCCCAATACTACCAGTCTACTCAAGCTGCCCCAATATCACCCATCTGCCCACACTGTTCAATACCATCCCTCTCCCCACATTGCCTCAATACCATCCATCTTCCCACATTGTCCCAATACCACCTCCCTTCCCACAGTGCCCCAATACCACCCCTCTCCCCATACTGCCCCAATACCACCCATCTGCCCACATTGCTCCAATACCACCCATATCTTTACACTGTCCAATACCACCCCTCTCCCTACACTGCCCCAATACCACCCTTCTGCCACAGTGCACTAATACTTCCTATTTCCCCACATAATGACAGTCATTCCATACCTCCTATTACTGGCACATGTCCTTTGGGCAGGACTACAAATCCGCTCCCCGTACTCACTGCAGCTCTTAGCCACAGGGTGCGGCTTGTGAGGCTGGGTATTGTATTAGACATTGTGGATGCAGGCATACAGGCATCCACAGCAGGGTCTGGGAGACGGTGAAAGGCAAAGTTATGGATTGGGACATGGGCATGTCCGGATGCCCAGGGGGTGAGAGGGTGAGCAGAAGGGACGGATCAACCCTAGTGATCTGTGTGACTGGTGAATTAAGGGGGCTGGTCCCTAGGGAGGGGCCAGCCACCAAAAAGTAGATCAAACTGCTGCCAATCTCATACATAATGTATGAGCTTGGCTGCTCGCCTGTCAGGTTAAAAATATATAAATTTATTTTTAAAAATCATCATTAGAGCATGAAACCAGCCTCGTAGTGGGGAGAAGAAGTGCCGGTATATCATAGCGGCACATACCGCCCCACTTCAAGCACTGCCTTACACTAAATTTTTTTGCTGTTTAATTCGGCTAATGCACTTGCTTCAGTTGGTGGCATGGCAGATTATATTTTCTTTTGCAGCCGCTGTAATGATCTACATGCAGTCGCTGAATGTCGAAAATGCTAAGAAAAACCCTCACACACAAACACACTTTTTTAAATATATATTTCACTGAATGACCCTATCAAAATGGACAAGTATTGATAAATAGAACAGATTAGAATAGATAGTGTTTTTTTGGGGTGTGCAGCTGCGAGCTGACCCTCATACACAAAATCCTTTTTTAAATAAAGATTTCACTGAATGACCCTTTCAAAATGGACAAGTATTCTAAAATAGAAAAGATTAGAATATATAGTCTTTATTTTGGGTGTGCAGCTGCAAGCTGATGCTTACACACAAAATCCTTTTTTAAATATAGATTTCACTGAATGACCTTATCAAAATTGACAAGTATTGAAAAACAGAACATATTGAATATATTAATATAGTGTTTTATTGGGATGTGCAGCTGCTGATGAACCTGCAAGCACCCTTTTTTAATATGGATGTCACTGAATGAGACTTTCAAAACTGACAAGTACTGAAAATTAGAAAAGATTAGAATATAATAATATATAGCGTTTATGTCAGGCACTGTCCCCGCATCACGATCATGAAGCAGAGATGGCTGCCTGTCATTTTCGGCCGAGGGAGCTCTGTTGCTAGGCAAAAGAGAAGCAGTCTCCCCCAGCCATGGGAAGGCCACTTGAGCAGGTGCAGTTGCTAGGCAACGGGACGCTATTTTCAGCCTTCAGCCGGTGGTCTATGACGCTTCGGATCGCCAACCTATCATGTCCAGGTTCCCTCTATATAAACCTGTCTGGCACCATTAGGATGCCAGAGTATCAGGTCTACTTCCTGCCTCCAGTGTTCCTTGTATCTGTGCTTTTGATTCACCTGAATTGACCCGGCTTGTTCTTCTACTCCCCTGGATCCTGTTTCTGTTTGTGTGCTTTTCTGGTTTGACCTTGACTTCCCTGACAATTCTCGTGGATCTCCCTCGGTACTGCATTGTCCTCTTGGTTTGACTTGGCTTGTCCTGACTACCCTCTACGCTATTCCACTGGTAACTGTCTTGGAGAACCGCGACCTGCGCACCTATTGCAGCGAAGTCCAAACTTCCTTGTGGGGGTGCCTGGCAAAAACCGGGGGTGCATTAGACTCTGCGCCTCCCTGTACAGTTAAGCCAATACCAGTTAGTAGCTCCATCGGGGTTACAGTCTGACAGTTTTATTGGGGTGTGCAGTTCCTGATGAATCTCACCCGCAAACACGCTATTTTTAATTTGGATGTCACTGAATGAGCCTTTCAAAACTGACAAGTATGAAAAAGGTTAGAATATAATAATATATAGCCTTTTTTTGGGGTGTGCAATTGCTGCGGAATCTCACATGCAAATACCCAGTTTTTTTTTAAATTATTTCAATTGTCACTGCCCCACACAAGATTACTTTCACTAGAAAAACTTTCAATTTTAAAAGGAATAAACCTATTTTTTTTTGGGTTCTGCTGCTAATTTTCAGACAGCAAAAGCACACTGTTTTTCTCCACTAAATGAATAAATATACTACTTAGTTGAGGATGGTCTTAGTCTGCATATACTGTCTAGTATTAATATATATATATATATATATATATATATATATATATATATATATATATATATATATATGCATTGCTTTTTTTGTCATAGAACTCACCATAGCTGGTACCTTTTTTCAACAGATTTTCCATGTTTTAAAAGTAATTGTTGAACATTTGATGGTTGGTCCACGTGGACTTGAATCGCCCTGTCGAGTATAGCAGGTCGGCGGCAAAATCATTAAAACGGTGCATGCGGGCTGCTTGTGTGTCGAGTCCGATGCATGTGTACATCGTCCGCGCTGGTTGTGATGGTGCTGCTTGGCTTGTGGCGCTGCTCAACTTGTGATTGTTGGTGTGGTCACACGCTGAGTGCTTAGTGTGGGTGGCGACCATTATGTTCCGTTACACAACTGATGCGTGTATATATATATCATCATCATCATCACCATTTATTTATATAGCGCCACTAATTCTGCAGCGCTGTACAGAGAACTCACTCACATCAGTCCCTGTCCCGTTGGGGCTTACAATCTAAATATCCTAACACACACACACACACACACACACACACACAGACTAGGGTCAATTTTGTTAGCAGCCAATTAACCTACCAGTATGTTTTTTGGAGTGCGGGAATAAAACGGAGCACCCAGAGGAAACCCACGCAAACACGGGGAGGACATGCAAACTC